>NW_028230450.1:14784370-15084370 GCF_043228905.1 Azolla caroliniana | reverse complement strand
CTTTCCTTAGTGACATCAACATTGGATTTAGTGATAGAATGTAGAGCCTCTTCAAAATTGCTCAAAGTTTCCTTAACAAGGGAAATAGCTGCAAATATTGACTCATCATGGCCACCCTCAAAGTCGACATTTGCATCAACACATTTCTCTTGACCACGCATTTCTAATACATCATCAATCAAATGTAGCTCTTTTCGTGAGTGAGGCATGTGTTGTTCAATAAAAAATTTAATACCCATAAAGTGCTTGCATTTACATGCATAATCTAAGCAATCACAAAAAGAACATTGAAAATATATATTATACCATGTATTGTCCTTTGACATGCTTAAAACTCTAAAGTGCAATCTTGTCTCATCCATTACCTGAATAGTTGTTGCATTTGTGGCATATCTGTCAATTATCCTTTCTGCCTCTCTCATTCTATTAGCCTCTTCCTTACAATTTACTCAAGGCAAGAATCTTCCACTTTCACTTAATTCTTGCTTTTGCTTAAACCATTCGAGAACGGTACCACCCATCCATGTCCATATCACACTATCTCCTATCAATGCATGTACCAATTCAGTTATAGATCGATTGATTCTTCCTTTAAATGCAGTGTACTTAATGTATTGCCAATGCCTCTCTACAATATTTGTAGTGTCGACATGGCCATATGAAAACATTCTTCCAAACTTGGGCCAAGTATTTCTCCATGTCAAGTTACACTAACAAATTTTTATGTAAATGCAAACTTGTTTCTGGTCTTTGTAATCTTCCATAATTTCAACATATACATGATTAAATTCTTCCTCTTTATTACAATCCATGAGCTTGCACATGCAATAATATAATTTGTCTCTTTCCATGCCATTAACTTTTGGCAATAGATGGTCAACCCAAGCCTTCTTCACATGGAACCACCAAAGCAATATTTTGCAAGCTGTTTGTTGCCTTCTACCATTCACCATCTCCCAACAATATGATAAGTTGTAATAACATTTTTCAAAGCAATGTATTCTACCCAACACTTGTCTATTACCAAGGCATTAGGTCGAACACCTTCCATTCTCTCAAATATAAACTTTAGTGTCATTTCCAATGCAAGTTGTTCTTGATGAGATCCTGCATCATTGGTGTAAAGCATGTACCGCAATGGGATGCCAACCCCTTGCTCATTTGGAGCAACGACAACATATAAAGGCAATTCAAATTCATTAGACTTGAACGTAGAATCAATTGCCCAAACATTATTCTTTGATTAGCGCATACACATGTGGTACATCCATTGATCTTGCATTATCAAAACAAAACCCTACTTTGTAAGAATATACGGTTGAACATAAACTACTTTACCTCGTTCCTTCAATGCATATGCTTCTCGTATCATCGTAGTCCAATCATCTAGGCTATAACTTTTTTAACATTTAACTTGCTAGCTATATTTTGAACCTCCTTTGTAAGCATAAAAAACCTAAACATGACTCTCTCAAAAAGTGTAATTATAGCTTTTCTCCTGCTTATCCTTGCTACGTGCCTCGCACATCTAACATAAAAAAGATCCTCCATACAACATTTTATGTCATTTGGATGCAACTTTAAATGATATACCTCATGTGGTGCACTTAGATCATGGCCTTTGTGTTGGGCATATACAGAGATGGTTGCTTGTTTTCAGTCTCCAATTGACCTTTTAACATCAACACGAAAAGTGCATCCACATTGTTTGGCAGTCTTACATCGACGAATGTATTTGCTACCCCCTTTTGAGTCTCCTCAACAATGACAAACATACCTTTCATGGTATTTGGTATTGGTATAAGAATTCTTTACGCACGTAGAGTATTTAATCTGAATGTCATCTAATACAACCCTTATTAGAGATATGCCCTAATGTAAGCATATGATAAGGATAAAAGAATGATAGATAGATAGATAGAAAGGAGAGAGAGAAAGAAGGGTGCCGATCCACCCGACCACGCCCGAGCGAAGGGATCGAGACGGACTCGAGCCTCGATCGACATCCCATACCACCGCCGTGGCGTCGAGTCGTACTTGGTGCTGGCGTGCTCACTACAACAGTTGAACCACCACGAAACAGAGTCTCGATGTAGTCAAAAGATGATGAAATGAGGGTAGCTAGGCCTCTTATTTATAGCGATACCCAAGGCCCCCAGGCAAGTTCACACTTGGCCTAATGGGTTGTCTCAATCCTGTTGTTGGGGTGGGGGGTGAAACCTAGAATGGCTTCACCCTCCTCCCAAGGGGGTTACGTTAGAGAGAGAGCAAGAGAGAAAGACAAATAGAAAATGACACAAATGTGAGAGGGGAAAAAAGGTTATCTCATTACACACCCCATAGGGGGTTTATATAATACATCCAATGTAACGGTTACATGACTGTTATAAATAAGACCGTTACACATTCTTGTACACATGCACATAATTATGCATGTGTCCATACACATACTCATCCTCACACACTCATTTACTTTACACATACACATCAAGCACATCATTACACATACCCTTATGCCTCCCCGTATATTCTTACGGGTAACAAATCCCGAGGATTAAAAGTAATCCTCCCCTTCTTTACACTCTCTTTTAACCCTCACACTTATCCACGTGGCTAGAATACTACGACAAATTCTCATCATGGGATATTATATGGTCATGCCCGTAACATACTCCCCTTTAAAACATTGCAATCTTGCAATGGAAAGAGTATTTTCGTGTTCCCATGTGGCATCTTTTATTGATTTATCCATCCATTTTATTTTAAATTCTTGGATTTCTTTAGTACGTAATTTTTTTGTTTTAACATCGACACTTATTTCTGGTACATGTGGTTTAGAAGATAATTCTTCAGAAGTAACTAGAGTTTTAGTTGTAACTATAATGTCGCCAGAACCTAGAAGTTCTTTTAGACGACTCACATGAAAAACTGGATGAATTTCAACACCATCGGGAAGAGCGAGACGATAGGCTGATGACCCAATGCGTTTGAGGACTGTTAAAGGTCCACAAAACCGTGGGGCTAACTTAGTGCACTTACCCTTAGACAATGTCTTAGAATTGTGAGGTACACGTAAAAATACCTTCTGTCTAGGGTGGAATACACGAGGTTGCCTATGATGATCGCCATAAAAATGCGCTCTCCCTTGAGTTGTTTTTATATTATCTCGTGCAATATGCAACATATCTTGCATATCCCGAAGAAAGTTTTGCGTACTTCGCAACTCATCATGATGTATATTAACATCAATCGGGGCTCGTGGCTGATACATCAACATAAAAGGACTATATCCCGTCGATGTATGCTTGGAGCTGTTATAAGCAAACTCCAAAATTGGGAGATAACATTCCCATTTTGTTGGTTTTGTACCAACGTATGCTCGAAGCATGTCCTGGGTGGAAGCACGCTACGGTGTACCAGAAAAGTACTGTTTTTGGCCACAAAAATTGTCAGTACTTTTGATACTGTTAGTACTGAATAATTCAGAAAAAAAACTCAGAGAAAAAAAAATCGATTTTGGAGAGTGGGGTGACTATAGTACAAGTGTCATTTACTACAAGGAGTGGGGGGAACACGTGAGGAGATGTTCTTTCCATTTTGGGGGTTATTTTCCCCTCACGTTGTTTTTGGCGCTTCCCCTCATACTCCTCTTCCTCTATACCTCTGAGCTCTTCATCTCAGACATCCATGTCACGTTTCGGCTTTTCCTCCAATCTAAGAGTTTTGTTAGGGGTTAGGGAGCAAATCTCAGACATCCATGTCAGTTGAAGCTTTTGAGTTAAGGATTTCTGGTTTTTTTAGGGTTTCTATTTTTGTTAGGGTTTAGGTTGAGGAACAAAGACTGTTCTGAGGCCTCTTATAACAGCCAATAGTGACTTCTTCGACAACGACTTTCTTACTTCCACCGATTGTAGTTTATGTCGTGGTGATTTGGGGCTTTTTCCATCTAGGCGAGGATCCTTCCACCGAATCCAGGTGGCATATCACAAAGATTCAAGGCGCCCTCCACCATTGGAGGTTCTTTCTAGCAAATCGAGGTGGCATATCACACAGAATCAACGCTCCCGCCACCATTGGAGGTTCCTTGCATCCAATTTTTTATTTTTAGGACTAAAATTTTTCATTTCTTCATTTTTCAATACTAAATTTTTAGATTTTACAATTGTCAAATTGTACGTCGTGCTTCCACCATGGGAGGTTCCTTCCAGCAAATCGAGGTAGCATATCACACTGAATCAACGCTCCCGCCACCATCGGAGGTTCCTTCCATCCATTTTTTTATTTTCAGGACTAAAATTTTTCATTTCTTCATTTTTCAGTACTAAATTTTTAGATTTTACAATTGTCATATTTGATTCGTAATTCTAATGTTCGAAACAAATTATTTCTCACTTTGCAGGCCACATTTAAAAACATTTGACTGTGTTTTCTTAGTGTAGTCTATATAACATTAACTACTCTCGCCGGACACTTAATTTTTTTGGATAAATCTAGTGACCAAATGGGGGTCCCCAACGAGAGTGAGTTGTCAAGTAAGTCATGTATATCTGAAAGGACCAAGAGACGGGTGGTTCTTCACATAGTCCGTTATTTGATTGAAATAACGAAGAGATTTAGTGAAGAGGATCGTAGGGATATTATATGTAGAGTGTTACACCATCAACGTTTGAATGAAGACATGGAGAGAATAAAATTTAGGAACCAATGTGTTTCAGAAGAGATTGTAGAGTTTATGAAGTCATCCCTAGACTTACTGAAAGGTGTAGAGAGCATAGACAAACTTGCTGCAAAGAGGGCAACCCTACACATGGTTGTGAACGGTGCGAGAGAAAAAAAATATAGTGATACTAAAGTTGCCTTAGCCCTGGGTATTCAAAGAAGGAACTTGAGGAAACATCGCCGAAATATACACTCAAGCCAATTCAAGTGGCTGGGGTTGGGACGTAGACGACGATGCGATGCCTTATCTCAAGAGATTATTGAGAAAGTGGATTCATTTTGGGCCAAAAATACGCGTGTCTCACCAAATAAGAAGGACATGTGTAGACAACGAAGAAGTCAGGGTAAGTACCAGATTCACCCTAGACACTTCTTGGAGATGAAAGAGGTATTCCATTTTTTTATATCAATTCACATTCCATAAATTTGTGTTTTGACCAAGTGTATATTAATGTTTGCTATATATATTGGTTGATGTAGGCTGAATTGTACATGAACTTTAAAGACCAACATCCAAGCTTGACTGTTGGATTCCACAAGTTCCAAGGTTTGAAACCATTTTATGTTAGAAAATTAAATGAGAGGAATACATGTTGTTGTGTGTACCATGTGAAGATGGAAATGTTAAGGCTAGGAGTGAATGCAATGCGTACTAATTCTAAGGGTATACACGGGGAATTATGTGTCTGCACTTGTGAGGTTTGTAGACCAAATGGGGAGGATAATAGGTGTAATGCACGAAACATGACTTATGCATCCGTTTCTGAGCTATGGAGGTCTTGTGTTTGTGAAAAAGAACCATCATGTGAGTGACATCGTCGTACATGTCTATTAAGAACATGTAAGGTTTGTCCACTACCATTATTTTGTAGGCAGGAGCTTGATTTGGGAAACACTCATATCGTGAAATGGAAATATTTAGAGTATGTGACTGAAAATATTGGCAAGGGACTTGTAACTAATCGTATCAAGGAAGTATATAAGGAGACATGTGCTGCTACCCTTGTCTCAGAATTTAAGAAACAACTTGGGGAGTTCATTCCACATAACTTCCGGAGTTATCGGCAAAATTCACAAGTCAAGGAATATATTAATAACTTACCAACGGGTGTCATCGTATCCGTTATTGACTTTGCAGAAAACTATACATTTAAAGTTCAAAATGAGGTTCAATCAATGCATTGGTACAATGATCAATGTACAATACTTGTACATATTTGCTATTGGAGGCAAGACGGTGAGTTACATAAGAAATCAATATTTTACATTTCAGATGATAAAAAGCATGATACACTATTTGTTCAACATTGTTTTAAGCTTCACCATGCAGATTTATTGTCTCTAGGGTTAACCTTTAACCGTCATTGGGTTTGGTCTGATGGTGCTGCCTCGCAGTTTAAGGCGGCATGATCGTTCTACTTTATCGCCAGGTAATTTTTAATCCATATGTTTAGTACTTATCATGCAATGTGTAAGGAAGTAGTTCTTGTGTTAGTGCATGCATACTAATTATGTTTATAACTATTCACACACAGTACTATTCACATGGATGCATACTAATTATGTTTGTAACTATTCGAACACAACACTATTCACATGGATGCATGCATACTAATTTTGTTTGTAACTAAGTTAAATGTTCTTGATTGATCAAATAGTACTATCCTGTCACGTGAATCTGTGTTTATTATCTTTTAATCCATGTGAAGTGTTCTCCATAGACAAAGTGTACTATGTTGTGTGTTGTATCTTTACTAAATCAGTATTTACTAAAGAATGTAAAGTACTCGTATTGTACTCTATAGTATTGTCCGTCCTTAAGAGAATTGTACTAATTATCTTTAATGCATGTGAAGTGTTCTCCATAGACACATTGTACTATGTTGTGTGTTGTATCTGTACTATGTTGTGTTACAGAAGGATGTAAAGTACTCGTCTTGTACTCATAGTATTGTGACCCATCCTTAAGAGAATTGTACTAATTATCTTTTAATCCATGTGAAGTGTTCTCCATAGACACATTGTACTATGTTGTGTGTTGTATCTGTACTATGTTGTGTTACAGAAGGATGTAAAGTACTCGTCTTGTACTCATAGTATTGTGACCCATCCTTAAGAGAATTGTACTAATTATCTTTTAATCCATGTGAAGTGTTCTCCATAGACACATTGTACTATGTTGTATGTTGTATTTGTACTAAATCAATATTTACTGAAGGATGTACAGTACTCGTCTTGTACTCACAGTATTGTCCGTCCTTAAGAGAATTGTACTAATCATCTTTTAATCCATGTGAAGTGTTCTCCATTGACACATTGTACTATGTTGTGTGTTGTATCTGTACTAAATTAGTATTTACTCAACTTGTACTCATAGTATTGACCGTCCTTAAGAGAATTGTACTAATTATCTTTTAATCCATGTTGAGGGTTTTCCATGGACACTGTATTGTACTATGTGTTGTATCTGTACTAAAGAAGTAATTATCGAAGGATGTAAAGTACATGTCTACTACTCATAGTACTGTCCTAGATTGAAGAGTTTGTACTAATTATCTATTAATCAATGTTGAGTGTTCTCCATGAACACACTATATTGTACTTGGTGTTGTATCTATATACTAAATCGGTAATTATCGGAAGATGTAAAGTACATGTTGTAAACGTAAGTGTTTGCGGAAGCGTAAAACAGAGAACAACACATAGAGAGGGAGAGAGAGAGAGCGAGAGAGACAGAGAGAGCAGAACACAATTTCAAAATTATATCACGACTCTGTACACACACTGTGCTAAGTAGCACTATTTATACAAGTCCTCTTGGGACTGACAGAAGTACCATGTACTTCAATGCTCACACGAGCATCTGACACTTACTACGAGACTATAGCTACCTAGTAGTCTATCCTATACTAGGCTTCCGATTGGACTTTCGGTTACGGATTGCACCCGGCCTCCACTGCTTGCCGGCTCGGTTGCTCACCGTCATACCGATCCGTTTCGCCCGATCCGTCTCGCTTACCGGCTCCGGCTTATTCAGCCGATCCGGCTTATTCAGCCGATCCGGCTTCGGTTGAGCTTGCCGCTCAACACTCCCCCTCAAGGTCAACCTGAGGTGGGGTCGTAGTGTCGACCTCTGTGGTAGTCGGTTCTTCCAACCGACTTCTCCTGGCGTCACTCCGCCTTGCTCGCGCTCCTCGTCCGGTCCGGTCCTGTTTTCCGCGACCCCTTTGGTTCTGCGCGCCTCGACCCTCTCGGTGGGCATGTCTTCTCAATAGGCCCATCTCAGCACTCTCGTTGCTGTGGCTCCAGCGCTTGCCGATCCGTCGGTTCTCCCACGATGGCATCGACTTCCGCTGTGTCCGTGTCCCCTTGGCCTTCAGTCGATCCGACTCATCCGGATCCATCTGTTGATCTGAGTCAACTGTCTCCGACTCGTTCCAGCTCTTGTCCGAATCGGTATACTCCGATTCGACTTCCGGCTTCAGGCCTCTCACCACATCGGACCACTTCCGAGTCTTGGCCTTCTCCATGCTTCCCTCGGCTTCTTCAGCCGGTGAACTAAAATCGAATTCTTCATTCGACTCCGCATCATGGTCAGTACCGTCGTGATGACCTCCGCACAACATGCACTTCTCTTCCTGAGTGCACAACTCTTCTTCACAGCCGCTTGCTCCGACCTGTTCGGATGTGTCGACTTCCTTCGTCGACTCGGCTTCCTTCATCTTCTTGTCTCCTCTTCTTCCGGCTCTCCTCTTACCGACGGGTTCGACAGTTTTTTGGCCTTTGCCCGTTTCGGTAGAGACTTTGCCCTTGCTTCTCCCCCTCAAGTGCAGCACGTCGAGATGCTGAATACCAAGCATGTCGGTAAAGTGCTGCAACTTGTCCGATCCGAGCGGCTTGGTGAAGATGTCGGCAACTTGCCGATCCGTATGAACATACCGTAGGTCAACTTCACCGCTCAAGACCCGCTCACGCACGAAGTGGTAGTGCACCTCGATCTGCTTTGTGCGAGCATGGAACACAGGGTTCCTGGCGAGTTGCAGGATGCTCATGTTATCGCAGTAAATCGGGATTGAGGTCGGTACCTCGATCCGCAAGTCTCGCAGCAGTCGCCGAAGCCAGATGGCTTCACAAGTGGCAACGGTAGCGGCCCGGTACTCAGCCTCAGTGCTTGACAAAGCCACTGTGGGCTGCTTCTTGCTGCTCCACGCAACGGCCGCGCTACCTATGGAGAACATGTATCCAGAAGTGGAGCGGCGATCAGACGCATCGCCGGCCCAGTCAGCATTTGTGTAACCGACAAGCTCTTCGGGTATACCTCGCCGGTATAGCAGTCCCCGGTCCTTAGTGCCGCTGACATACCGTAATATTCGTTGCGCGCACTGAAGGTGCTCCACGGTCGGCTTCTGCATGAACTGGCTTACCATGCCGACCGGATAGCTAATGTCGGGTCGGGTGATGGTTAAGTAGATCAGGCTTCCGACAACCTGTCGGAACCGTTTCTCATTGCAGGCTGGTCCGGAGTTGGGACGGAGCTTCTGGTTCCGGTCTAGGGGTGTGGAGATAGGTCGGCAATCCGTCATGCCGAACTTATACAACATATTCAACACGTAATATCGTTGTGAGAGCAATATGCCATCGGGGGTTCGGATCACTTCGATCCCAAGAAAATAATGAAGGTCCCCCAGGTCCTTCATTTCGAATGCGTCCGACAACTGGGACTTGACGCGGTTGATTTTGGGAAGACCCGGTCCGGTGATGACTAAATCATCCACATACAAGAGTATACATACCGGACCGTCCGAGCCTTGCCGGATGAACAACGAAGAGTCTGACTTAGAGACAACAAACCCCAGCTTACGCAACCGGTGCGTGATCTTCGCGTTCCAAGCTCGGGGGGCTTGCTTCAAGCCGTAAAGCGACTTCTTCAGTCGGCATACCGCTGACTTGTTCATCTCCGATTGAAATCTGGGGGGCTGAGTCATAAAGACTTCTTCTTCAAGCTCTCCTTGAAGGAAGGCGTTCTTCACATCCATCTGGTGAAGATGCCACCCCCTTGCCGCAGCAACCGCCAGTACCACACGAACCGTCGTCATCTTCGCCACAGGAGCGAAGGTCTCGTCGTAGTCGATTCTGTGGGTCTGCGCGTAACCCTTCGCCACTAATCGAGCTTTGTACCGGTTAACAGAACTGTCGGCGTTGTACTTGACCTTGTATACCCACTTGCATCCGATCGGTTTACAGTGAGGGGGAGGATCAACTAGGTCCCAAGTTTCGTTGGCATCGAGTGCCCGCATTTCTTCGTCCATAGCGGCACGCCAATTTGCGTCCTTTGCCGCTTCTGCGTAGCTCTCCGGCTCACGCACTTCTGTCACTTTCGTCATGTACGCATAATGATGCGCCATGTATTCATTGTACCCGTACCGCATGACGGGATCCTTCTGGCGGGTTGATCGGCGCAACGCACCGTCACCTGATTTGAGGCCCTTCTTGGCCAGTTCGGTCTTCGTTGCCGAAGATCCGCCTTTCTCCTTTCCGGAGTCGGATACGCACCAATCAGACTCATCGTTGCCGGTTTCGAATTCCGGCATCTTCCTCTTCCCCTTCTCTTTGCGTGTGAACCGTTTCCTCGGTTCCTTGCGCGGGGTGAGCACGGCAGAGTCTCCACCACTTGCCGTCTCTTCATCCGACTGGTCCAACCGACTCAGTCGCTCGTTCAGTCCACTCAACCGTAACGATTCCGGACTCTCATCGTGAGTCCTGGCTTCATCATCCTCTGCCAGGGCTGATTCAGGCTCACTGGCCTGATCTTCCGGCATTGGGTCAGGATCGGAAGTCGGAGTCGATATGGAGTACCAGGATGCCGATTCATCGAACTCGACATCCCGGCTAACTCGGACTTCCTTTGTCGGGGGGTTATAGCACTTATACCCCTTTTGCTCTTGAGCATAGCCGACTAGGATGCATTTTTCCGATTTTGCATCCAACTTTCTCCGCTTCTGATCCGGCACATGCACATACGCTATGCTGCCGAATATCCGAAGGTGTCTTAAGTTCGGCTTGCGCCCGAAATACAGCTCATGAGTTGACACCTTGTCACCAATGCGGTTTTGTATGTAGACGGCCGTCTGGACCGCCTCCGCCCAGTAGAACCGGGGCATTGCCCTTGCTGCTTCGACGAGTGTCCGGTTCTTCCTTTCGGCCACACCGTTTTGCTCCGGTGTGTATTTGCAACTGAACTCTCGCCGAATTCCCTTCTGCTGCAGATAACTAGTGAATTGGCCGGAAAAATATTCCTTTCCGCCATTCGACCGAAGGCACTTGATCTTCCTCTCCGATTCCCGTTCTACCATCTTCTGGAGGCTCCGGAAACAGTCGAATACTTCGCTCTTCCGCTCAACAAGGTAGATCCAAGTATGTCGAGTATAGTCGTCGATGAAGGAGACGAAGTATCGGCTCCCGCCAAGGCTTACACTTTGTGCCGGTCCCCACACATCCGAATGGATGAGATCGAGCTTGTTACGGCTCCGGTTCTGTTCGGCGGGGAATGGAAGCCGATGTTGCTTCCCAAGTTGGCAGGCTTCACAAATTTCAGCTCTCCGGCCGCTGAACTTCGGCAAACCGAAAATGACTTGTTTCGTTTGCAGGTCTTGAAGCCTTCGGTAGTTGACGTGGCCTATCCGCTTGTGCCACAGGTCAATGTCCGACTCGACCTTCTGTTGTTTCGTGAACAGAGCGGTGCCAAAGTCATTGGTGTTGAGGATAAACATCCTCCCGTCTCTGCGCCCTTGTGCAATGACTTCGCCCTCATCCTCAATGAAGCACCCGAGGTGCGTAAACCGCACCTGCATCCCCTGGTCGACAATCTGACCGACGGACACCAGGCTCTTCGTGATTGTGAGAATGTGTAATACGTTCATCAGCTTCCCTTTCTGTCCGACGTGGCTTAGAGGGACTTCTCCGACGTGCACGATTCGGTGAGGAGTGTCGTCTCCGGTTTCGACTACTCTTGGTTGATCCGGTTTCTCCAGAAAGGAGAACCACTCTTTGTGGCTCGTCATGTGGTTCGACGCGCCGGAATCAACATACCACACTTCCTCCGTTTTGGAAGTGGTCTTCTTCATTGAGTTTGCCTTGTGATTCATCACCAAGGCTGGCCCCTTACCGGCCTTTCCGGTTCCGGATCCTCCTGATCCGTTTGCATAGTGCGAGTTTTGCCGGCCATCCTTACCGGTCTTGATGGATCCGGATTTGTCCGAATCGGAACGCTTTCTCCAGCACTTGCTTTCCCTGTGGCCTTTTTTGCCACAGTACCAGCATTCTGTAGCGGATTTGTCTTGCCGGCCTCCGGCACCGCCTTGACTCCCCCTGCTTGTGGAAGTCCCGGAACTGCTGTCGGCACGCTCATAGTGCCTCCGTTCCTGCTCTTGCCGTCCGCCTCCATTGCGTGCCGACCCACCTCTTCCACCACGCCCACAGAGCCGATCCATTCCCGTGTACAACATTTGGCTGCCCGGGGATGCACTGTTAGATGCACCGGCGTGGTTCTCCTCTACAAGAAGCATCGACTGTAAGTCGAAGAATGAGGGGGTATTCTCCCTTGTACACACCGCAGTCCGGAACGCTCCGAACTTGGACGCCAGGCCTCCGAGACATACCTGCACCATCTCGTCTTCCTCTACGGTAACATTGATAGAGGCGAGCGAGTCGCAGATCTCCTTTATCCGGCCCGTGTAGTCTGCCACAAACATGTTCTTCTGTCGAACATTGCTCAACTCATGTCTGAGTTGCAGCTTCCGGGCAGTGGTGCTTGCAGCGAAAACCTTTTTCAGGTTCCCCCAAGCATCCTTCGGTGTCTTGGCGTCACAGATGTGGTTGAGCAGCTGATCGCCGACACTGGACGCGAAGCAGTACATCACCCTGCTTGCCGCCTGTTCCCATACCGGGAAGTCCTTGTGTGCCGAGTCTGGCGCCGCATCATTCGCTCCTTCGACATAACTCCAGTACCCCTGTCCAAGCAGGTACTGGTGCATCTTGTAAGACCAGGATGCGTAGTTGCTCCTGTCGAGCTTCTCCACCGGGAGCGACGTAGCCATGCCTCTATCCATGTCTTCTACTGTGTCTGTTTTCGACCTGTTAGGGTTTTCTGCACAAGAGTAAATGTCTGCAGCAGAGGTTCTCAACCCTCGCGCTCTGATACCATGTAAACGTAAGTGTTTGCGGAAGCGTAAAACAGAGAACAACACACAGAGAGGGAGAGAGAGCGAGCGAGAGAGACAGAGAGAGCAGAACACAATTTCAAAATTATATCACGACTCTGTACACACACTGTGCTAAGTAGCACTATTTATACAAGTCCTCTTGGGACTGACAGAAGTACCATGTACTTCAATGCTCACACGAGCATCTGACACTTACTACGAGACTATAGCTACCTAGTAGTCTATCCTATACTAGGCTTCCGATTGGACTTTCGGTTACGGATTGCACCCGGCCTCCACTGCTTGCCGGTTCGGTTGCTCACCGTCATACCGATCCGTTTCGCCCGATCCGTCTCGCTTACCGGCTCCGGCTTATTCAGCCGATCCGGCTCCGGTTGAGCTTGCCGCTCAACACATGTCTTGTACTCATAGTATTGTCTTATATTGAAGAGTTCGTACTATTTATCTATTAATCCATGCTGAGTGTTCTCCATGAACACACTGTATTGTACTATGTGTTGTATCTATACTAAATCAGTGTTTATTGGGGGATGTAAAGTACATGTGTTGTAGTACTAATTATCTTCTAAGGAGGGTTGTGTTCTCCGTGGACACATTGTACTGTATTGTGTATTGTATCTGTACTAAATCAGTATTAATGAATGTAAAGTACTCGTCGTCAGCAACATAGTACTATCTGATATTTAAGAGTTTGTACTATTTATATGTTAATTCATGTAGAGTGCTTTCCATGAATTCATTGTACTATGCTTTGTGCTCTATCCATACTAAATTAGTATTAATGGATGCCAAGTTCACATGGTTGACAAAATAGTACTATTTATCTTTTAATAAGTGTAGAGTGTTCTCAATGGATACGTTGTGCTATGCTTTGTTTTGTATTTGTACTAAATCAATATTAATGGATGTGTAATACTCTCGATTGACAACATAGTACTAAATTTGTTGGAAACCTGAGATACAAAAGCAAGTATTTCTCCTTATTCAACATTCGTATGCAATGGAACTACTTCGGCTCTGGACATGGAAAAGGAGAGCATGATGGCGCGGGGGCTGTGATCAAACGTGCCCTTACAAGTGAGCAGTTGGATAATAATGGTGCTAAGTTACAAAATGCACATGATGTTGTGCAGTGGCTAACATGGAAGATTTCAAATGATGGTAAGAACAGATTGTTTGTTGAAGTTCGCGCTGATGAGGTTGATAGAACTAAATCATATGGTTGTAAAACCATGAAAGGCACACGCAACACCTGTTGTGTATTAGGGTTCAGCCGCAAGGACACAACACAATTGTTACTCCGTACTTTATCATGCTTTTGTTTCATGTGTATAGATTAAGCTTGGGATAAATGCATCAACCTATCAATCGTCGAGCCCTAGAATCTGCAGAAGCTTGAGCCTGAACGACAATATGATATTGAAGAGGATGCGCATTCAAACGATATTGTATACTACAACCAACATCAAGACTTGGCAGTTTTATTGGAAGTTGGAGATCATTTTGCAGTGCTCAAATCTCCTCAGAATGAAGATTTAGAAGACTACTACATTGTGGTGTGCAAGCAAGGCAAGACATTATTGAAAGAAGTGGTGAGGGATGGCTGGGGCAACAATTTCAACCTTGGTGAGTCTGTCGTGTATGGAAACTATTATGCAAAGTTGCCGCAGTGCAAGAACACATATACATTAGTAAAAGAAGCACCGATCGCAATAATCTACGCTGATGCCATTCTTGCGATCAAATTCAATATGACTCAAGCAAAGCACAAGGTTAAGGGATACAACATTGTCTACAAGGTCCCCCAAGAGGTTCATGAGCACATATTAGGGGAGGTCTCTCTATTTAATGCTTGAAAGTCACCCTATCAATACATTGTACCAGAAAACTGAAAAACATCCACTTGTAGTTCACTATTTGATGTATTGATATATTAATTTTGATGATTGACAAATGAATCGATATAATGCCTTTCTTCTATTATGTATTATGAGTCGAATCTATATTTGATGTATTGAGACTATTTATTGAGCTTGTATTGTAAGTGTCTATGGTAATTATAGAGTTGCTTATTTCCATGGTTTAAGGTGTGAAGTCTTCAATACTTCTGTATTGTCAGTGTTTATAGTAATTATAGAGTTGCTTGTTTCTATGGTTTAAGGTGTGAAGTCTTGAATACTTAGTAGCCTAAATATGGCCCAAACTTATTCGACTATCAAGTCTCTATTGTGTGCACTCAAGTCATTATTCAACTCTAACCATGTGCACTCAAGGAGACCATACTTCGAAGTATCAATATACATATTAGTACTAACGCAAGTATCAATATACATATTAGTACTAACGCAAGTATCAATATACATATTAGTTTAGTACTAATGTCAATTGCAAGTATTAAGTAATACATAACAGTCTCCCAATGTCAATTGCAAGTATTAAGTAATACATAGTGGTCTCCCAAAGTATCTCAGTTAGACAGATACATACATCTGATGTAAAGTTCGGTTGCATGATAGTATATACCAGTCTTCTAAATCTTCATCTGGTATAATGAACTGTATATAACATCTCAATTAACAATATAGAATTTTATTTGTAATCAACACAATCATGGCTGCATGGGAGTGTACCTGGGAGTGTGATAAATTCGTACCTCTCTCACCAAAGATCATTTCAGAATTAGCAATATAGAAATTCAGATTACACTACAAGAGTTAACAATAGAATACATTTTCATTCTCTGCAATTGGCAATATAGAATTTCACACTGGTATAACTACTAGATTTTGGTATACCAAATAGTTCAATTTTAGACATCACTAACAGTTCAGCTAAAGTTCAAGTACAATCGAAAGACAATCGAAAGACACTGGTATAACTGTTTCAGATAAATGATACAGTATTTTGGTATACCAAATAGTTCAATTTCTCACATCACTAACAGTTCAACTAAAGTTCAAGTACAATCGAAAGACAATCAGGCACTAGAGGGCAATTTGGCTGATCTTGTAATGCGCTTGTTGTTGGTGCCAGTTTTTTCTGATTTTACATTCTTCTTTATCTTAAAGCCTTTAGGTATCAACTAACTAAGTGACACTTCATTATCAGAGGCATCAGAGACAGGCGTGGATGCACGGGCACCTTGTACTAGTGGCAAGCTTGAGAGAGCATCTGTGTTTTCTACAACTGCAATGCTTGTACACACATCCACAAAGGTACTGTCGATAGAAAAATTATCACTCATCTCCTGAATGTGGGCTATTTTAGTACTAGTGTTGTTGCTAGTGTGCTCAGTCTCAGTACAATTAGGCTCATGTATGTGGGCTACAACAATACTCTTGGCGAACTCTTGGCTGGTCATAGTCACCTCATTCTTAAGACCACTGTGCTCTCCTTCTTGGGTCAACTCCTCTTGTATGGTGGCTATCACCTCATTCTTAAGTAAACCGTTGTCGTGATGTGGCATGTCTAGTGCGAGAAAAACTCAAAAATTGAGGATCCACACACATTTCACGAATACTTGTAAAAATGAAAATAAATAAACCTAGGTCACAATGGCATTGAGTGCATGTAGAGGGTTGCAAGTAGGATTTGAACCTTGCACCCCTAAGGTAAGAGGCAATTACCTTACCACTAAAGCTACTACTAAGTGCTTTAGATGTTCTATATTTCTTTCTCATATTCAGTATTCTGTAGGAAACAAACGAACAAAACCGTGTACACAAAACCACGGTTTTAAGCCCATGGTTTCCTGCATGTCACAAAGCAAAACTGTGTGCACAGAAACCATGGCTCCAAGCCCATGGTTTTGTGCATGGACAAACCTATAAAACCCCTAGTACGGCTTGTGTAAGGAGGGGCTCAATATGATATGACCATCATCATCACCATCAATAATATAAGCTTCTATTTCTTCTTCTTCGCATCTATCTTGTAATTATTTATCTACTTCTGAAAGTGTACAATCTTCAATCTTCTCAAGTGTAATAGGTCTTCCTCCAATCTTACATTCACATCGTCCTCTTCTCAATACCTTGACGGACATCCTCCTTGGTCCAAGACCCCGGTGGTCCCGCTCAAGCGAAGCACGCTCACACGCGCATCTTCGCGACATTTTTGGTGAACCCGACGTGAAGAGCGGTAGGGGAGGATGAAGCTGGACGAGGAATATCTAATGAAGGCAATGTCAAAGATGATGATGGAGTTTTCAAGAGAAGGGAAAACACGACATGCGGCCCAACAAGCCGTCGAAAGCATGATCAAGCGAGTCGGGTTTTTCGATGGAGGCAAAGTCCAAAAATTTCTAAAGGCCTACAATGCCGAAATGGATTCAAGAGGAGTGGAGGAAGCAATGAGGCTGGAGTACTTTTGTCGAGTGGTGGCCGAACCAATCTTCGAAGAGATTAAAGAGATTCAAAAAACTCACGATTCGTGGGTGTCCTTCAAAGAAGCTTTACGAGAGTCATATGGTTACGAAGAGCAAAAGGGACGAGGTCTGTATGAGTTTCACGAATGGGTGTCATCGAGAAAGACCCACCAGAGTGCTATGCATGCATTCGTTGAGTTTGAGTATCGCTTCGCTCAACTCTCGGACCGGGATCGAAGATTGGTGGGGGTGAATAAAGTTCTGATGTTTGTAAAGTCAATCGATCGGAATGAAAGGAAGACCATTGGAATCCAACTTGAGGATGACAATGGTGAAAATGGCCTCACTGAGGATTGGGCCAAAGTAGAAAGGGTATGCCGACAACACGATAAGAAGGAGATGAGACTCTCATCGACAACAACACGACCCACAAGGGATGTTCAAAGGAGAATGGGATGTGGCAATAAAAACCCACTGAAGGAAGAAAGCTCGAAGAGGGAAGCTTTGAAAGAACTCAACATAGAAGCCTTGATGAGAGAGGCAATAATGAACTTAAAGGCACAAGTCGAGGTTCAAGAGAAGCTGAAAACAAAACCGAGGAAAATGGTGATCGACAAAGAGGAGACCTCCCGACAAATGCAGACTAATGGTGCAGCCAATACGAAGGCCCAGGTTTGGTATGACAGTACCATGGGAGAAGGTGTGAAACAAGCCACCTTCTCGACTTATGGAGGAACGACGGTCGAGAGAAGGGCTGAAGACTCGAGAGCGGGAAATGCTGCTTTAAGAGTGGACGAGCATTTCAGAACACATGTTGTGTCCGAAATATCGAGTAATGAAGGTGCAAGCATGAGGGAAGCTTGCGTGATCAAGGGATGTAAAGAGTGCGAGGTCGACATGATTGAGGCGGTAGCCACGAGAAATGACATCAAGTCGCAGATGGCTAAGGAAGAGTTCACGACGGATGACCGTGTCGAGACTTTCCCAACACTTGATCTAGAGACTTGGGCAGTTGCGTCCGAGAGCCAACATGAGACCCAAGAGACGGAAAGTGGTGGGGAAGAAAATATTGAAGACAATGCGAATAACAACATTGAGCGAAAGATGGCTACGGATGAGAAGACGGTGACCGATGGTGTCGAGGTTCTCCCCACATTTCTTCATGAGACTTCGGCAATTGTGCCCGAGTGTCAACGTGAGACCGGAGAGGCGGAAGGTGACGGCAAGAAATCGAAGGACCAAAGTGGTAATGAGGACGATGACCACAGACGAAGGGATCCCTCCACACCGGTTCTGAAGACTTCTGCAGTTGTGCCCGAGAGCCAACATCAGACCGGAGAGATGGAAGGTGGCAGCGAGGAGATGAGGGTCGAAGCCGGCGCATACAGAGGAACGGTTGCCAACAAGGAGGTAAAAAACAAAGCTACAATAGAGTTCGATGAAGAGCCAAAGAGTGGCAAGAAAGGAAGAACCGGAATACAATCCGGATGGAAGATGACTCAGTTGGTATTCCGACCCGAATGGAAGCCGACCCGGACGAGAGTTGATCAACCAGGCCCGACCCAACTGAAAACCGGACGGAAACTAACCCGGACGAAAGTCGATCATTCTAAGTCCGATTCGGCCGAATGCGAATCCGAACGAAGGCCGACCAAGCCAGAAGTTGATTGGTCGAGACCGATCCCGACAGAAGTTGAGCCGGCCTAGACAGAGGTCGAAGCAAACGAGCCGCGACATCTAGTCGAGGCTGTTGAGCATAAGGAAAGGCAAGCATGAGACGAGAAAGGATGATAAAGGAAAGTTAAGTGACCAAGGAGATGGCCGAGATGAAGGTGGCACATGCATGAGGCATGAAGCGTTATGTTCGGGAGGAGCACAGGGAGCCATGACAACTAGACATGGCAATAAAAAAGGTAAGCGAATGATATGGTGGATCGGATGGCAACGGCAGTTCGAAGTAGACGACAAAAAGACGGTGCGGACGAGGCACAAGAAAGGAGGAAATCAAACACCAACCACCTTTGACCCTTCCACATCACTCTTTTCTTCTTGGCACATACCGGAGGATGTGCGGTTTGGTGGGGGTGGATGTCGTGATGTGGCATGTCTAGTGCGAGAAAAACTCAAAAATTGAGGATCCACACACATTTCACGAATACTTGTAAAAATGAAAATAAATAAACCTAGGTCACAATGGCATTGAGTGCATTTAGAGGGTTGCAAGTAGGATTTGAACCTTGCACCCCTAAGGTAAGAGGCAATTACCTTACCACTAAAGCTACTACTAAGTGCTTTAGATGTTCTATATTTCTTTCTCATATTCAGTATTCCGTAGGAAACAAACGAACAAAACCGTGTACACAAAACCACGGTTTTAAGCCCATGGTTTCCTGCATGTCACAAAGCAAAACTGTGTGCACAGAAACCATGGCTCCAAGCCCATGGTTTTGTGCATGGACAAACCTATAAAACCCCTAGTACGGCTTGTGTAAGGGGGGGCTCAATATGATATGACCATCATCATCACCATCAATAATATAAGCTTCTATTTCTTCTTCTTCGCATCTATCTTGTAATTATTTATCTACTTCTGAAAGTGTACAATCTTCAATCTTCTCAAGTGTAATAGGTCTTCCTCCAATCTTACATTCACATCGTCCTCTTCTCAATACCTTGACGGACATCCTCCTTGGTCCAAGACCCCGGTGGTCCCGCTCAAGCGAAGCACACTCGCACGCGCATCTTCGCGACACCGTGCTCCCCTTCTTGGGTGGTCTTTATTGCCTGGTCCTCATGGGTGATGCTAGTAGGCTCCCCTTCCTTAGTAACGATGTTCTTTCCACAATCGTCATGGGATTCTTTAGACACTACTAGCACATTCTCAGTACAATCATGCTCCTCTTCAGTACTAGCGATGTTCTTTCCACAATCCTCATGGGATTCTTTAGACACTACTAGCACATTCTCAGTACAATCATGCTCCTCTTCAGTACTAGCGATGTTCTTTCCACAATCCTCATGGGATTCTTTAGACACTATAGATACATTCTCAGTACAATCAGTCTTCTCTTCAGTACTTGCCATATTCTTTCCACACTCCTCATGGGCTTCTTTAGACAAATTATTGTTTGTACATGCCAGCTGCTCTTCAAATATGAATGCTTCGTTTTTCTCACAGTCCTCATGTGTGGAAGATGTGTTTCCAAAGTCTGCCTCCATGCATAGGTTAATCCCATAATCTGACTCTGCACTTGTGCTCCATATAGTTCCCGATTCACTTGATTGCAATTGGGAATCAGACTGCTCTTGTAAACCTAAATAATGGCATTCCAAAGAATATTAGTATCAACTCACATACTCAAAAGTTTGCAAACATACCAACAACAATGAACGTAGGGTTAAGAGCCACTTTTTTACCTATTGTTACATCGTCATACTGTACAACCGTAGATACTCCATTGCCAGTGGTAGGCTCGGTCATCTTCTCCACAACATCTAAGTGCTCAACAGGGTTGTTATGATCTATTGAATGCACCAAAAGCAACACTATCATAGGGTTGTTATGATCTAAATCATTGTTTTCAAAAACCGGCTTTTAACGTGTACCTAGGAGTGTGATAAATTCGTCTTCACGATTAGGTTTTGGACTCGTATCTCCCTCACCAAAGATCATTTCGTCATCAACTAGTAACACAAGTACATGGTATTAGACAATGCATTAGGTTGACAACTCTCCGGACATGTGAGAACATATATGACTCACCATTGCATTCAACTTTGCCTTTCTTGCCCTTTCCATACAATATTCTTGCAACATTCCTCTTCTTAGTTGGCTCTATTTCTAAAGAAATTAGGCATTCAACACTTTCTCAAATGAGAATTAAGCTATGTTGGCAAAATTTGTGTTACCTGGATTGTTTTGATGTTGACTGGAGCTTGGGGAATTTGTTTGTAGAAGCATATGTTCCACTGCTCCAATGGCCCTTCTCATACATTCATCTTCATCATAAAACTCATAGGTTATTGGTAATGATGGTCCCTAAACCTTGGAATGTTCAGCAGATACCGAGGGTTTAGGCACAAGGGCCGGTTGTTCCATTACCTTCCCTGGCGTGGAGTTGCTTGACACTACAACATTCATTGCAAGAAACCAAAAAACCTTCAAGGTTAGTACCGTGATATAAAATATACAATGTAGGTCACAAGAGCTGCATTACTAATTCATTAAGCTACACCTAGTTCCCATATTACACAACTAGTACTAATCGTGAACAATGTACTACTCACTTAGTTCCCAATTTACACAAGTAGTACTAATCATGAACAATGTACTACTAACTTAGTCAAATTACACAAGGAGTACTAATCATGAACAATGTACCACTCACTTAGTTGCCAAATTACACAAATAGTACTAATCATGAACAATGTACTAATCCTGAACAATATACTATTCACTTAGTTCCTAAATTACTGAACTAGTACTAATAAGGAACAGAAGTAGTACTAATAATGAACAATGTACTGCTCACTTAGTTCCCAATTTACACAAGTAGTACTAATCATGCACAATGCACTACTCACTTAGTTCCCAAATTACACAAGGAGTACTAATCCTGAACAATGTACTACTCACTTAATTCCCAAATTACAAAACTAGTACTAATCATGAGCAATGTACTACTCACTTAGTTCCCAATTTACAAAACTAGTACTAATCATGAACAATGTACTACTCGCTAAGTACTAATCGTCAACAATGTACAAGTATAGTGTGTACTAACACTAGTACTAGGCGCGTTGTAATATAGATTGGACTAACATCTAATCCAACAAATGTAGATTGGATTTTAGTACTAACGTGTTATTTTGCACACAAGTAATACTAAACGTGATATGTGTTCTACACACCTAATTACATAACTTGTACTAATTACACCAACAGGATTAATCTTGAACAGTATTAGTACTAAACGTGATATGTGTTTGACACACCTCATTTCCAAAATACACAAACTAATATTCAGCAATTTACTATACACCTTGTTCCCAAATTACATAACTAGTACTAATTCCCAAGTTACACAAACAATACTAACAGTCAACAATGTACTACAAGTATAGTGTCTACTAAACTAGTACTAGGCAAGTTGTAATATAGATTGGACGTTGATGTACCTGGTGCCCTTTTAGTACTAATTCTGGAAAATATCCCTTCAACTACACATACCAATTATATATTAAGAGTACTGCCAATACTAACCCACATAATTAGGGTTCCACATATTAGTTGTTAGAGATACACTAATACTAATCCATTGTTCTCCTAAATTTGAAGTATGAATTGTGGCGTACACTAGTTCTAATCCAAATGTAAATTGACATCATATAATACAAACAATAGAATAGTAGAGCCACATACCGTACGGGTGTACTTTTAAACCCCAAGCATAGTACCACTCAGCCGCAATTGTAGTTTTACAGTCCATACATGTATTCTCTTTCTCAAAATGATACTTAGCACATAACACATGATATGTGTGCAAGAACGGTGTAATCACAACATCCATAGCCTCCAGCTTGAATCCGAGGCCACAAAATATACACCTGGCAAATTGCAAACACAAGTTATAATATATTAGCTAATATGATATTTATACCATAGAAGTAGAAATAAATAACTTTTAAAGCCAATACAGTGATATAGCTATACTACTAATGGTACTTTCCATACCACTTGGGTGCTCAATTACAGATGGACACAGTTTCAAAAACTTTTTTTTTTTCAATCCTGCATCAAGCACGCAAGGTTCTCGGAATGCAACTTTAAAGTTGACAACTTATTATCTATTTTGGAATGTGCATTCCTGCAAGTATCAAGGTCTCTCATCTGTGAACCTAATTGAGTGCCCATATTGTTTAGCTCTTTCTTCAACTCCTCTTTCAACACCTCACTTTCTGAATTTTGGATTGTCGATGCAATCCATTCATATGTAGTCTTTAATGAAGAGAATTTCTTTTCTGCCTGTATCTCAACTGATTTAATTGCTTCCAAATCAGCAAGTAGTGCTTGTATTCTTGAGCTCATAGATGCTATGCAACTGGCCATCATCTGTTCATTCTTTTCAGTCATTTTGGCCCGTACCTTTGTAGATTGAAATTGGTGGACAGGTGTTGTAGCCAGAATATCCACATGAGAGGTTCCCGATGGCTTCAAGCCAGTGTTGGTACTGGAGCACCCTTTATAATGTTCTGACCGGTGCCGATTAAAATCTTCCCAATCTACGTCGATGCCACCCTGAACTTCACATGCAAATGCACGTGCAAAAACAATACTCACCTCATTGTTACAGATTTGATTTGTATCATAAACATGTTCATATCTCGTCTTCAATAAGTTGACATATTCCCTCTTCAATCCACTTATGTGGAATCCTCGCCTTGTATCGGGATGTGCTGACCCCCAGGTTTTTATCAACCACTCTCTCAGCTCAGGATAAACTTCAGGTCATGCTCGAAGGAAATAACTCCATCTGAGAGGTGTGTCTTGAATGATGGAGTGGTACATCTTCTTTCTCTGTGTTGATGAATTCATCACCCTTTCTCTTGTGGGTGTCTTCTTGCTTTCTTTGAGAGGTGTCCTTTTTCCTTCCTTCACTGGTGTCTTCACTTTCTCTTTCATCAATGTCTTCTTTATGGGTGTCCTTCTCGTCATTGTCCTAGTCATCACTATTCTCGTTGAATGAATATGCATGTACTAGAATAAAACTCATCAAATTACCATCAACACATAGCAAGTAATCACATTGCATGTACAAGCCATGTCAAACACACAAAAACCCTAAATAGTCGGAAGAAAACTCATCCATGTCTAACACATACAAATTAAAAACAGACAGACAGGAAACACAGAGAAAACGAAAACATAGCAACTCATCATAGCCAACTCCATCTAAGTTGCATGTACAAACCATGTCAAACACACAACCACCCTAAACAGTCGGAAGAAAACTCATTCATGTCAAACACATACAAATTAAAAACAGACAGATAGGAAACACAGAGAAAATGAAAACAAACCAGTTGGGCATGCAACACATAGACTATGAATAATCAAAACCTAAAAATGCCCATACACATACAAATTAAAAACAAACGGACAGGAAACAAAGAGAAAATGATAACATACCAGTTGGAGGCAGATGGAGCCAAGGTCGAAGGCAGAGGTACCACACCTTCGGAGCACACCAAGCCTTCAAAATCACCTATATGCAAGAGGTTGTTGACGAGGCTGCTGCAGAGGAGACAAACGAGCATTAATAGAGGAGACAAACGAGCATACACAAGGAAATAAAATCAACAACAAGAACATCAATCCGGGGAAACAGAAATCTCTGCATATACAAAGACAGAGATCGAACCTGGCACAGAGGGGAACACAACAACAACTACGAGGGGAAACAGAGAATCGAAGGTGGAGTGTGAGAGAGAAACAGAAAGAAAGAAAGAAATAGAGATTCAATGGTGGAGTGAGAGAGAGAAAGAGAGAGATAGGTAATAGATATGTGTCGTCTTTCTAACTTTCTGCCTCTGTCTGTCTGACAACTTCGAGACAGAAGAGAGAGAGAGAGAGAGAGAGAGAGAGAGAGAGAGAGAGAGAGAGAGACTGACCAAGTATCACATTCCAAACCTTTTCCAGGTGTGCTTTCGTACAACTCTACCTAGGAGAATGAAGTTACAATTAATGTATTAAATACGGCCTTGGGACATTTCGAGTGTGACGTATATTATCTTTGTACATTCGAGTGTGACGTAATGAATTTGTTATTTGAAATTGAACACTATTCAATAGATGATAATTGTTTTATTTTCAATTTTTAATGTTTATTTTCTTCCTCAATTTAGTACTAAGTTTTTGGCCAAAAGTTGGTACACCGTAGCATGCTTCGACCCTCCTCAATAATTTGATTTACTCGTTCTGTTTGTCCATCGGATTGAGGATGATCCGTGGAGCTCATGCTCAATGTAGTTTCTAACTTCTTAAAGACTTGCATCCAAAAGTCACTAGTAAACTTTGGATCTCGATCACTCATGATATCCATCGGTAACCCATAAAAATGAAGTAACTAGTCAACGAATTGGTAAGCCAATTCAGGAGCTGTTACTGTGGTTTTCGTAGCAATAAATCTGACCATTTTAGTTAGTCTATCAACCACAACCCAGATGACATCATGACCTTTTTTTGGTGCAAGGAAGGCTAACAATAAAATCCATGGGTATACTTTCCCACTTATTATTGGGAATGTCCAAGGGATGTAAAAGTCCTGCGGCTTTAAGTCGCTCAACTTTGTTAACCTGACATTGGTGACATTTAGTCACATAGTTATGTATGTCAGGGCACATCTTAGGCCAATAGAATTGAGTGGAGATGAGAACGAGTGTACGATGTATTCCAGGGTGCCCTGCAAAGGGTGCATCATGGCATTAAAAAAGAATTCTCTTTTTGACCTTAGGCAAATCTGGAACACAAACCTTCCCATTACGGTAGAGTAGACCGTTAGCAATGTGGAAGTATTCCTTCAAGGATGTGGTGGTGTCTGATCCAGACTCAACTCTTGCCTAGTATTTCACAAAATAACTGTCATCAGGATACTTTCCTCAAACGTGATCATAAAGATCTGATGTTATTTCAGTGAAGCTAAGCATGTTAACTTCACGGATGCGACTTAGTGCATCAACGACAGTGTTCATGGAACCTTTACGATATCGTATGGAAAAATCAAAGTCCTGGATGAGATCAGCCCATCGTGCCTTACGACCTTTCAGGCCTTGTTGGTCCATACAAACATATTTCAAGGACTCGTGGTCCGTAGTTACCACAAAACGATTTCCATAAAGATAATGGCACCATGTTTTGAGCACATGTATAACTGCAAATAATTCCTTTTCTTGAATGCTATAGCGACATTGAGTAGAATCAAGTTTCTTACTCTCGAATGCTATTGGTTTACCATCTTGATATAAGACAACACCTATAGCATAATCGCTTGCATCGGTTTCAACCTCAAAAGGTTTTGAAGGATCAGGTAAAAGAAGTGAAGGAGCCTTGCACACCAGGTCCTTGAGTTCCTTAAAGGCGAGGTCTAATGAAGCATTCCAGACAATAGGTTTTGTAGACTTACGCGTTTGACCTTTTAGAAGATCAGTAAACGACGTCGTCAATTGGGAGTAATTACGAAGGGATTTTTTGCAAAAACCCAACAAAACCAAGGAATGATCGAACTTCTCGAATATTTCGAAGAGTGGGCCAAACCTTGATTTTCTCGATGTGAGAAGGATCAATTTCAACTCCTCGTTCGGTTATGAGATGTCCAAGATAAGTAATTGATTTCTTGAAGAACTCACATTTTGAGATCTTCGCATAAAACTGTTTGTCACGCAATGTTTGTAAAACAAAGCGGAAATGTTTAGCATGTTCTTGTAATGTACGACTATAAACTAAAATATCATCCAAGAAAATAAAGACAAATTTTCCAAGTTCTTCTCGGAAAATGTCATTCATTTCTTGTTGAAATGTAGCTGGAGCATTGGTCAAACCAAAAGGCATAACTACTCATAATGGCCATAGCGCGTACGAAATGCCGTTTTAGGAATATCGTCCTCACTTATACAAATTTGATGGTAGCCAGTACGGAGATCAAGTTTCGTAAAATACCGAGCTCCCTGGAGACGGTTAATTAGCTCGTCAGCCCGGGGCAATGGATACGAATTGTTGATCATCACTTTATTCAAGCGTCAGTAATTAATACACGCCATGTGCCCTCTTTCTTTTTAACCAAGAGAACTGGTGCACCCCATGGAGATTTACTATAACGTATATAACCCATTCATAAATAGTCCTTGAGTTTCTTAGATACGTCATCCTCTTCGGATCGACTTAAGCAATAAGGAGGAATACTTATTGGTGCAACGCTAGGTACAATATCTATACGATGGTCTATATTACGTTTAGGTGGTAACCCATCTGGTAGTCCACTCGGAAAACATCACGAAGATCATTTACGATTTCATCAAGTTGTTGTTGTTGTTCAAAATATGTTAATTGAACCGAGACATTATCGATATTGTAAATGTGAATGTCCGGATCAATAGATAAAGACAACTCGGATATTGATGGAGAGTAGAGTAGAACAAGACAACTCGGATATTGATGGAGAGGAAACAACCGAGAGGGATTGTTTTTTTACACATTGAATAAAATGAGTACAATCATTTAGTACAAAATTTATTGAATGATTAACCCAATCAATAGATAAAGAAGAGTTTTTATTATAGAACCAGGGATAACCCAGTATTACATCAGTGGTACAAAGATTCATTACATGGAAGTCTACTTTCTCTATATAAGTATCAATAGAAATTCCTAATGAATGAATCACCCCGTTGATGTATTGTACTCTTCCATCAGCCAAGTGCACCGTATAGGTGTGATCACTTACGGTGGGTTGGATTCCCCATATCTGAACCAAACGTTCATTCACAAAGTTGTGTGAGCTTCCCGAATCAAACAAAAATTGTACGGGAGATCCATTGATATACCCGTTTGCACGTAGTAAATCATTGGGACCCAATACATAGTGAGGGAAAGAACATTGACAATTACTCAAATGATGTGTATAGACTTGAAGGACATTAGGAATCTGACCTTTATGGTCAGCAGTTTTAGCTTTGCTGTCGTGCTCTTTCCGTTGGAGCTTTCGACATTGCTCTTTTGTATGACCCTTCCTTTTGCAGAATACGCAGAAAGGATGTTGTCGCTTACAATCGCGATCCATGAATTCGCTGGGTGTCTTGCATTTCCCAGCGAATTGCGACTGCTTAGTCCCGGGCGCTTCGTTGGGTTTGTTGTGGTCCTTCTTCGAAGTGTGTTGATAGCGAAGAACT
This sequence comes from Azolla caroliniana, assembly GCF_043228905.1. Lineage (NCBI taxonomy): Eukaryota > Viridiplantae > Streptophyta > Polypodiopsida > Salviniales > Salviniaceae > Azolla > Azolla caroliniana. Next base: position 15,056,119 of record NW_028230450.1, on the reverse strand, counting down.
ATTTCAACGACCTCTTCGAAGGATTTTGGATCCTTATCGTGCACCATCCAGTGATAGTCCAAATTGGGGATGCCATTGACAAAACAAGCTATTAACCAGTTGTCCCCTTCTAGACCCGATTTTTGGATTTGGGTTCTAGCATGGTGGACATGGTCTTCTAGCGAGGAAAACTTCCTGCTAGAGAGGTTCATTAAATTTTGTGCTGCCTCGGTTCAAGAGGGAGGTTGCAGAAATTGGCCATTAAAAACTATGACAAATTCTGTCTAGGTATCGGGCAATTTCCCCAAAGTTCGGAGCCCACGCCATTAGGCGGCGGCCTTACCCCCTAGTTCTCAAGTCATTACCTAACCTCAAGTCTCGTCATTACCTCAGGTTAGAGCTCAAAATGAGACTCCCATCGGCCCAGCCACATGCAAATTGCTTCTTTGGTTTTTTCCTTTTTTTCTCCCATAAATGGCTTAACGACAAATGATGGTTCACCCTGTCGCTCATCAGGTCTATTAGTCTCACGTTATAAACTAATGACACGTGCCTCGAGAGCACTTTGAGATTGCCAAAGTTCGGTCATTTGTTGAGCGGTGAAACTAAGGTATTGGCTTATTTGTGAAAAATACATCTCAATGGACATTTGTCCAGAAGGATTTCCTTGAGTTCCTTCCAGTTGAGCAGATGACATCGGGTCATTATTTTGAGCCATTAAATGATTATTTCTGGCAAAGAAATAGGATAAGGTCAGACAAATAGTCATAAAATCATGTCGTGATGTAAACATATCATGGGCAAACATTAATCGATATCATGATCTCACGTCAATACCCCTCTAGACATATGAGATGAGGTTGAAGATTAGGTTACTATGGTAACACAAAGGTATTTTAAAAACCATGGGGGTGACAAATTAATGTCTTTCCCTGATCTCTATATCAATTTTTTCATGGTAGCTCCCCGAGGCTCAACCATGTATGTACGTGTCATGAATAGTTTATACACGGAAAAAATGTTAACAATAAACTATGTTTTGGTGCCCACATATGTGGTTTCGGCTCTTTATGTCCTATTACGAGGACCCCGAAGTGCACTTAGACCTCAAGTCTAAACATGTCTTATAGTCATATGTATCAACAATGTTGTATGGTCTTGCTCATATTTGAACTTGAGACCTCGAGAACAAATGCATTAAACACTTGAGCCAACCAAGTAGGTTGCTCTTCTTGAATGTTTAATATTTAATGCGTATAAGAGATATGCGAGGCATTTGCCCATATATATTTTTTTAAAAGAAACATATATGTCAAGAGTCCTTATTTCCCCCTCATTTACCACAAACTTTATTGGTACGTTACCTAACCTCAAGTCTCGTAATTACGATGGCATACGCCAAAGTGCAACCTAATGGTCAAGCCAAATGAGCCCTCTTTTCGTAGTAGGCTCATGTGGCCCATCACATGGTTATGTCATTACGAATGCCTTTCGTAAGAATGATCTCATGGTGGCACTATATCCATGTAATGAGGGAGGGATGTTGGATATCTGTGTCATAAGAGTGACTTCACATCAAGTGGGTCAAGCCCTACGTTCTCAACACCATTGTGGCTAATATTGTTTCATTACGTAACGAAATCGAAGTCACCAATGGGGATGTCAACAATAAAAATTTGTTGAAAAAGGGATGGTGACAACGCCATTCTCACAAAAATGTGAGGACGACCACCAAGATCCTTTCCCCGAAAAGGAAAACATTCGATATTGAAATCACGTAATAACTTATATACACATGTATATTATCACATATATACGATCAAATACATATACACATGACCACATGTGCATATATAAAAGAAATCGTAATATAAAATAGCCAAAAATGATGTAATTTAGATACTAATCGAGGCATATACCCTCTATGCACACGAAACATCTAAAAATAAGGGTTAATCGTAATACACAATTGAGGTATTGTCCTCATACGCATATGACACCAAACACATATCATTTACATACAAATCAAGGTAATGACATCATACGCAAACGTAACATATGTTTGTGAACGTAATACGTAATTGAGGTATTAACCGTGTATGCATACGACACTAACCACATATTAAATATATGTCAAATGAGGTATTGACCTCGTAAATGAGGTATGTAAACATTTTATATAACCAATTAATTAACACCACAACATCATTGAATTAATGGGAAAAAAATTACATATGACCATATACATGATTAGAAGGGAGAAGAAAAAATAAAATAAAAACAAGAAAGATTACCGAAGTTCCTTTGTTGATCGTTGTCTGGATTAAGGCCGACCGCACATCGATCGATCGCCATCAATCAAGAAGACAAAAGACAACAAAAGAAACATTAGAAAATGAGCTCTGATACCAACTATTAGAGATATGCCCTAATGTAAACATATGATAAGGATAAAAGAATGATAGATAGATAGATAGAAAGGAGAGAGAGAAAGAAGGGTGCCGATCCACCCGACCACCCCCGAGCAAAGGGATTGAGACGGACTCGAGCCTCGATCGGCGACCCATACCACCGCCGTGGCGTTGAGTTGTACCTAGTGCTGGCACGCTCGCCACTACAGTTGAACCACCACGAAACAGAGCCTCAACGTAGTCAAAAGATGATGAAATGAGGGTAGCTAGGCCTCTTATTTATAGCGATACCCAAGGCCCCCAGGCAAGTTCACACTTGGCCTAATGGGTTGTCTCAATCCCAAGGATTAAAAGTAATCCTCCCCTTCTTTACACTCTTGTTTAACCCTCACACTTATCCATGTGGCTAGAATACTACGGTAAATTCTCACCACGGGATATTATATGGTCATGCCCGTAACAACCCTCAACATGGATTCTTCTACCTTAAACTCTTCATTTGGGGCGCTACTAGTATGATGTTGGATGTCTAAAGGTGTTGTTTTTTGTACCTTTCGACATCCACAAGCATCAATGCATGCTTTCATAGACACCTTTGATAGCCCATGATATCGGGTATCCATCGAACAACCTTTCTTAATTTCATCTAATGTATCGTTTAGCCCTAGATGGCTAGTTTTAACATGAGCATATGTCACTATATCTCCCCATTGTTCGATATAGGGTATCCTCCAATTAGGAGAATCCTTTAAATATATCTCTCAATCTCCCATTAACAATATTCGTTGTTTCATAGATTTCCATAATCTAAGATCCACTATACACCGTCTTTGGCATCCCTCAACAAGTCAAGTGTAATTTTACGAACTCTTGATATATCATCGACCATTAAAACATAACAAGCCTTATTAAAACTAAAATAACTCTTAGGCACAAATAATCTAGCATCAGGATAATTTTTAAGATTTTCATTCATCATAATGAGGTTCTCATTATCCAATGACTTCTTGTCACTGGCTGAATCACTTGACACTGGGACATTTGAAACAGGTAATATGTCTCATTTTGAGAACTGTCCATCAAAAAATGACACAAATTACGGCGATTCACAAAAAGGGGTGCTGCATGTGTAAAGGATTTTTAAAAATGGCCCAAAAATATATTGATTTTTAGCATGTACGAAAATTTAGGTGTTCAAACAAATGCCTAAATAATGGACATGCCAAACTTACAAATGAATGTCGAAAATGACTAACACCAATATTTATAGAAATTCATGAATCTTGATGTACAATACAATATTTACAGTTAACGTATCAGGACAATTGTTTTCCAAGTTTATGCCATCATCTTCATACCCATTAGATGAACTAGTAAGAGTTTATGAGGTCTCATCCTCATCATCAATGGCAACTAAAGCATTGTCTTCATCCAATTGCAATCCAGCCTTATCGAGGTTATGAGTCATGCTTCTTGTTTGTCTTTGTGTTGTGTCTGAAGCCACATTCCACATCCTCTTTTAGCATCTTCATTGTGGTCTGTCGCAGATAACTTGTTTACGTCAAAGATAAGTCATACACTAGTATATAAACATTATCCAATGTAAGAGTAAATGTCCTTGATGCATCTTTCTTCCTCACTTTTTGGTTATGATATTTAATTATCTACTTTCTATTTACAATATTTGATTATGTGAGAGAATCTTTCTACCAAAATCATTAGAATCTAAAAAATGCCGTAAAGATGTTTTTCGTTTTTCTTAGATTCTCATACTAAGCCTTTGATGTCATACAAAAATCCAATTCATTCCATCTAGATTTGATCCACCATGTCGAATTTTACTCTATACATCCAAAATTGGATGTAGTGCATCAGATTCCTATTGTAAGTCTTGGAATTATTTAAAAATTTTCCATTAAAAAAATACTCTTGCATTTTCAACTAACACATAATGCATTGCATTGAATTCTAGTTACATAGTCTAAAATACGATACATTGCATTGGATTTCAATTGAAAATCCACTTTCAAAATATCTTTAAAAGTGAAATTTTTTTACTAATGGATTTTCAATGGAAATCCAATTCACTGCATTAGATTTCAGTTGAAAGTTCACTTTTTCTAATTTGTTTCCAATTTTTCTTATTTTTTGTAATTGTTTTGAAAATTTTCATTTTTCCCATAAATAAATAAATTAAAATTGGAAAAATAGATTTCAATGGAGATCTGATTCAGTGCATCAGATTTCCATTGAAAGTCCACCTTTTGCTATTTGTTACCAAATTTTCATATTTTCAAATTTTGTTTGTATTTTTTTATATTTTTCCCATAAAAAAAAAAATGAAGAAATGGTTTTTCAACAGAAATACGTTGCACTGCATCGGATTTTGGTTGAAAGTCCACTTTTTCGTATTTTTTTTCAAATTTTCATATTTTTTGTAATTGTTTTTGTAATTGTTTATATTTTTGCCATAAAAAAATAAATAAAAATTGGAAAAATGGATTTTCAATGGAAATCCGATGCACTACATCGGATTTTGGCTGAAAGTCCACTTTTTCTTATTTATTTTCAAATTTTCATATTTTTTGTATTTGTTTTATATTTTTCCCCATAAAGAAAAAAAAAATAGAAAAAATGGATTTTCAATGGAAATCTGATGCACTACATCCGATTTTGGTTGAAAATCCACTTTTTCGTATTTGTTTTCAAATTTTCATATTTTTTGTAATTTTTTGTTTCCCATAAATTAATAAATAAAAATTGAAAAAATGGGGTTTCTATAGAAATCCGATGCACTGCATCGGATTTTGGTTGAAAGTCCACTTTTTCTTATTTGTTACCAAATTTGCATATTTTTTGAATTTTTTCCATAAACTCCATTTTTTTGAAAATTGAAAAATGGATTTTCAACGAAAATCCGATGCAATGCATTAGATTTTAGTTGAAAATCCACTTTTTCTTATTTTTTTCTATTTTTCTTATTTTTTTATATTTTTCCCTAAGAAATTGTTAAAAATAAAAAAATTGAGATTTTTTCCATTTAAAATGATGTATTTTCAATAGGAATCCAATACAGTGCATCAGATTTCTGTTGAAAGTTCATCATTTTCAAGGGGATTTTCAACGGACATCCGAGGCACTGCATCGGATTTCCATTGAAAGTGCAATATTTTTCTTTTATCATTGATTTTCAATTGAAATCTGACTAAATGGATCAGATTTTCGTTGAAAATGCAATATTGTTTTATTATTGCATTGTTTAGGGTTTAAACGAAAAGAAATTTGGATTTTTATTTGAAATTCGATGTAGTGCATCATATTTCAGTTGGAAATCCACTTCTTTAATATATTTTTATTTATTTTTCAAAAAAATGAAAACCAATTGAAAAGAAAAAGGATTGCCAACTGAAATATGATGCACTACGTCGATGTCTAGCTGTATAGACTACAATTTGATGCAGTGCATCGGATTTCAATTGAAAAGCGATTTATTACTATTTTATATGGAAATAACTATAAATAAATAACATTGAAAAAAGAAAAAAGAAAAAAGAAGTTTTGACTTTAATCCAACGCATTGCATTAGATTCTAGCTATATAGACTGAAATATAATGTAGTGCAGAGTATTTTAGCTAAAATCCATTTTTTATTCTTTGATGGAAAAAATTTTAAAAATTACAAAATAAAAAAAAATCTTGGATTTTCAACTGAAATCTAGTGCATCGCATTGGATTCTAGTTGAAAATCCAAGATTTGTTATTTTTTCAAATTTTCAATGGGTTTTAGATTTGTTTTCTAACACAGGTATATAATATAAAACTTACATCAATTTGGATTAACATTATAGTCTATTCTTTAGTTTGATGTTACCCATGAAATTTCATTCTACTATCATGTACTACTAAAAACATGCGTCGTGCCTTTTTGAAATCATTAGCTCATGAATATGACATTAATTCTTATATTTCAATCTCTAATGTTCCTTGCCACTTCGACATTCAAAACACCCCAAACATGAACAAAATGGAAAGAATAACAGAAAAGTACTTACTTTCTTACCCGCCGTTCATGAGCTCTACCTGTTGTTCCACCGAAAGGTTGAAATTGGAGGCCGAAGAAGCACGTAGAGGAAGGCTGAAGCCCGTAGTGGAAGTATGCAGAGAGAGAATTAGAATTTAGAATTAGAATTTTTATCGTCCATAAAGAGGCCAATTTTGACCTATGGGACCAGAGTATACATGTGTTCTTTATATATGTCTCCTTCCTAAGAAGGGGTATTCATACGTTGAAGCACCAAGTCTCTATGTGTTAGTAAAACATACACATATGAGCTCAACCTTCTAGGTGGTGTCTTAAGTATGGCACTTAAGTTATCACTCCCTCTTAGTATGTCAACATATTTGGAACGAATTGCACTATATGTCGAGCATGTGAAGAGCAAGTGACATTCATCCTCTACCATGCCTTCATTGCATACTTTACATGTCTTCAAATTCGTTACATTTTGATACCATGATGCAACTTCAATACCTAACTTGTGAGATCGAGTGTGAAGCAGTGTAAGGGCTCTACGATCATTACTACTCATATTGGTAATGAGATAAGGTTGGATACGATCAATAGACACTCTTGCTTTATATTGAGACCAACATTTAGGGTTGACATTTGCAATGTAGTATTCTAGCTTTGTCCTCTTAGCATCCTCCCACTTTATCCTTAATGATTCTACCAACCTTTCCTCAATCATTACATACTACATAGCATTGCCCGAAAGCTCTAAAAGATCATCCACACCCCATCTTCTAAACCATTTCCTTATGTCAACAACCCTACTAGATGAGAGAATCTTACTTTTATGATTCTTTTGTAGCTTACATCCAACATCCAAGCAAGATGTGGTAATCGATGATTTGGCATATTCTTGAATTTTGTAATGTATTTATATAATCTTTGGAGTGCCAATAGTTCTATGGGCCGAACACCCATTTCCAAGAGCATAACTTGGTAAGAGGCAGTGCATTTAACTCCTAATTGCCTCCTTAAAAACATCTTTTGAATTTTATCAATCTCGTTCCATGCATTAAGAGAGATGGTGCCACCCCATACTTCTACTCCATAAAGCAATACTTAAGTTACCATGGCATTGAAAAACATTAGTTTTACTTCCCATCCACAAGTGTCACTTTGGTTGCATTGGTTCTCCAAAAGGTAATATGATTTCCAACTGGCCACATCATCTGCATATAGAAGCAATAAGATAACATGTTGCATCAAATTGGGGCCATTTAATCCTTCTTCTCTTGCAACCTTATTTACCACTTCTTCTAATTCATCAATACATAAGCCAAAGAGTGTGGGTGATAGTGGACATCCTTCCTTGACCCCCATGTTACTTAAGAAGTGCTTTGAGAATCCACTATCCATTTTTAGTTGGCATTTAACTTGTTCATATAGGCGTGCAACCGCAACTCGGTACGCTAATGGCATGTCAATGTCTACCATTCTATTCCAAAGCTCACTTCGTGATACAATATCAAAAGCTTTCTTGAAGTCAACAAAACAACAATAAAGTGTTTTTCCTTGTAGTCGACTCTCTTCCATGATTACTCTTAATGTGACCAAATGATCCATGGTGGAGTGTTTTGGTCTAAATTCGGCTTGCCCAAGTGCTCTTTTGCTTGTACTCTCAGCCCATGTGCTTATCTTTTGCTCCATAATAGTGCTATATAATTTAGCAATAGTTGAGCTCACCATTATTGTACGATAATTTGATACTTGATTCTTATCACCAACTTTAAATATTGGTTTAATCCAATTCATAGGTCAATCATTTGGAAATCCTTGTTTTATAGCTTGCTCTAAAATTGTCATTATCCAATGACGAGTGTGTGGCATTGTCCATTTTAAAAGCTCACTTGAGACGTAGGTTGAATCTACTGAGAGAGAGAGAGACGTAGGTTGAATCTACTGAGAGAGAGAGAGAGAGAGAGAAAGAGAGAGAGAGAGATAGTTGGTAAGGTTGCCCAATGGAGACCAGGCGGTCATGGGTTCAACCCCTACATTCCACAGTGGTGTTTAGTGAATTAAGAGTATATAAGTATATAATAAAGAGGTGAGGAGATTGGGTTTCGAACCTAAGATGCAGTGCTTGTATAGTTAACAACTTACCACTAGGGTAAGGTACTTACGAGAAAAAAAAGAGAAACGCAAGGACAAAGAGGGATCACATAGAGACAGAGATGGAGCACACAGAGAAACACAAGGACAAAGAGGGATCACATAGAGACAGAGATGGAGCACACAGAGAAACACAAGGACAAAGAGGAGGCACATTAAAAAATCCCCCCCCAAAAGAGCTCTCCTATTATTTATTTATTTATTTTTATTTTCTTTCTTTTTCCTTTTCCTTTTCCTTTAGATAAACAATAGTGGATGGCCCTGATCGTCTAGGATTCCCAAGACGAATTTAGGGCCGTCCAAGCCCTAGATTCACAGGCTCTAATTATTTAATATTTCTGTATCAAATAGTGACCAAGAAGCACCTCCTTCCTTCCTTTGTATTTGGTTGGTTTCTAACTTACTAGTGTATTTTTCTTACTCCTTGTTAATATTGTGGTGTCCCTTTCATGCAAGTGCATGCATTTTAACACACCACTCTTTTAGCACACCCTTTTACCACGAATGTAGTTAGGCCAACCCAAAATGGGTACCTTTGTACCTTCTATAAATTGAACGATAAGTAAGAAGTTAAGCAAGCTGGTTTAGATTCCTTTTATGTGCATTTCGCATAATTGGTGGAGAAGCAAACTAAAATTTTAGCCACTACCACCTCGTTCATGACATCCCAATTCCCTCTTGTCACCTCTGAAGCCGATACCCCTATGCAGCCTGACTTCCCGCAACCTTATGAATGCCCACTCCCTTTCCAAATAGAGCACCTCCTACAAGTCCTCTCCAACTCCATGCTTCAAATCAGCCACATGAATCAAGCAATTCTCTCCTTCCTCTCTGCTAACAACGATCGTGTTCAAGATCGGCCCGATTCCAAGGTCGGCCCGAAGTCCTTCTCCGGCTTGCCTTCTGAGGATGTCTTAGCCTGGTTGGATCACTTTGAGATTATCTCCAGTTACCATCGATGTTCTAACGAGCGCAAAGCTTTGGAAGTTTGTACCCTGCTCGAAAATGTTGCTGCCACTTGGTACATACAACAATCAAGCGAAGTGACAAAGAACTGGGTGATCCTTTGGGATCTCCTCGTGCAAAACTTCGCCCATCAAAATTCAGCCCAAATGGCGTTGCAACAACTTGAAACATTGCAAATCAAGCACACGAACCCATGGGCCAATTTGGTGTTTGACGTTCATCTCAATCAACTCCTCGTTCGCACCAACCCTACCATGCCCGAGCATGTGAAGCTTTTCTTCTTATGGCCCCATTTGTGCAATGACATCACTCGTTGCGCTTGGGACTAGGGTCCCAAGACATTCAACGACGCCATCCTCATTGCCCAATGCATCGAATCTTGTACGTTATCCGACTCCCAACCACGTTGTCATGAAGATCCGTCACTACGTGTGGATCGTGAGGCGGAACCGCCAGGGTTCTGGACTGGAAGGATTTGAAGTTTGCACTAGCTTTAGCGAGAAAGTATTTAAGATAGATTTAAAGAGAGAGAGATTGAGATAAGATAGAACGCTTGACTTTAGATTTGAGAGAAAAGATTAATACATCACAAAAATGGGATAACGAATTTTCTTCCTCTTAATTTCCTGATTAATACATAGCCCGTTTTTCCTCTCCATCCACTGTTTAATAGATGCCCCCAGACATATGATGCTTGTGAGGGTGCAAGACATGCATGAGATGCATCTTTTCCATTTGGCGCTCATGTATTACATGATAACCATGTCACTCATTCAAGCTCTCATGTATGAGAATTTACATGTGAAACTATAATGATAGTAAAAATATTTCTAAACACATGACTTGGCTTAGTGGTAAGTTCATTATCTCCTATCTTGGAGGTGCAAGGTTCAAAGCCTTGCTCACATCCCTTATTAAAACACAAAATAATACTAGGCTTTTGGTCTTGTATTTACACCGAAAATCTTCAAAACACCATGCACCGCGATCAACTAACCGATCCGTCTATCCTGTCCATTGTCGTCTCAATGGCTCCGTCCACAACACTATTTGAATAACTTGGCCGCATTCATTCATCTAAGTTATACAACCTAACCCTTTTGTGATCTTAGCACATACATGAAATATAAGATATATGGCTCTACTTATATAACCTTGAATCCCGATGTTGTCCTATCTATGTGGGATATCTCACAATTTTGTTTTTCTCTTCTTCTTCTCAAACTTTACATTCACATAACTTGCCATTTAGTTGTCCGTTTCAAATGTAGTAAAGTACATTCGGAAGCTCTTGAGGACCTCTATCTTTTTGTACCAAGATATTAACTAGTATAAAATAGTTTCTTCACTATTATTTTTTTATATTGTGTGTGAAGAACCACACTCGATTTTGTACATTCCATTCAATTTTCACACCGTTGGCAAAAATCTTTACAACATCCACCCCCACCAAACTACACGTCCACTGGTACATGCCAAGAAGAAAGAGTGTGAGATTTCGGCTATGGTGATCAGTACGATTCCTCCATTTTGAGCATGTTCATTTCTTTCACTTGAACCATTGTCGCCACCCAATCCACCATATCATTCGCTTTTTCTTTGCTTTACCATGACTAGTTGTCACGACCCCTTGTTCTCTTTCCAAATATAATTGTTTAGGCTTTATGCATGTTCCACTTTTGTCCTGATCGTCTCCTAGCTCAATGCACTTCGACCCATCGCAAATTTTTGTTTTATGTCCTTCTCCCCAAGCCTTTATCTGAATAATGACATTGACTACCCCATGTAGTATCTTCAAGTGCATGCCCACTTTGAGATCCTTACGCGACCATGCTCTATATTTCTCACTTTGTCCAGTTTCATGATACAATCTCATGTTAGAGTTGACAATCTTCACACTAGCGTCTTTCCTAGATGTTTTGATCACATTCTTCGGATCCCGATGGCTTGCTTGGTCATCGTCATCCCTTGTCATTCTTTGCTCAGACTCTTTGTTGTATGCATCGGCTTTTGTCTCTATGCTTTTCTTGACCTCTTCCTCCCACACATCAACTTAAACCCTTGCTTCTTCGTCTTCACTGTCCTTCTCTCGGGTCTTACATCGGTTAATGCCCAAGTCTCCAAAACGACTGTGGAGAGATCCATATGTATTTGTTGGCCACTCCCGAACATCGTTATTTGCAACAGCTTGGACCGCCGCTTCCCCGCCATCATCTTCTGTATCTTGGGTCTCACGTTGGCTTTGAACCACAACTGCCCAAGTCTCTAGAACATGTGCGAAGGAATTCGTGTTGAGAATCAAGCTCAACATAGAGCAACGTGTGAACATACCTTTTGAGAATCTATGATTACTCAAAGGTCAAGAGTCACATCACCACTCTCTACACATTAGACTATGTGTCATAGATTCATATTCTATGACACATAACTAATGGTTCCACATTCCCCATGACCGTAAGACTTCACATTCCTCAAGGCTCTAGTGAGAGAGTGAACATTGTAGTGAGTAAATGAAGAGAGAGCGTGACTCTATATAAAGCACCCTCCTCCTACTCCATATTAAGTCGGTTGTGACTCCTTGTAACACTATTTTTGTATCTCATATTCTACTTGTTAATATACATCTCCTTCTTCTTCTTAAGTACTTCATACTGTCTCTTATCTATGTTGTGTTTCTCTCCTCTCCACTCTCCTCTCACACATACACACATAACTCACATATCTTCCGCTTCACAAGAATCATATCCGATTCTCTACATGGTATCAGAACGATTTGGTAGCTCGATCTAGCCCACTCACCTCATCATGATCGTGTGTTGTGCTCTACGCCAATGTTCAAGAAGAACCGGTTCATCGCTATCGTACTGTGATTATATAGCTCGTGTTTCAGAGAGAAGGAAAAGAAAAGAAGGAAGAAATCTACATCGACAATGAATACTCAAAAGGGGAGCGCTCTCCCTAATGAGAAGTTGGACCGCAACAACTTTGCATCTTGGGATTACAAGATGCACCAATACCTTATCGGCCAAGGCTATTGGAGCTACATCAAAGGAGCACAAGAAAATCAGCCCAACCCGGAAGACGCCGACTATGCAACGTGGGAGCAAGTGGCAAGCCGAGTGATGTATTGTTTGGCGACATGTGTTCATGACCACATGCTCGGGTACATTCGAGAAGCCAAGACGCCAAAGGAAGCGTGGGAGAATCTACGAAAGATTTTCGCCGCCAACATGACCGCGAGGAAGCTTCAACTCCGCCAAGAGTTGAATAATATCCAAGAAAGGGATATGTCCGTCACAAGCTACACTTTGAAGATCAAGGAGCTTTGCGACTCGCTCGGCTTGATAAGCGTAAACGTGGAGGATGATGAGATGGTGCAAATATGCCTCAGCGTCCTTGCACCACGATTCGGCGCGATGCGGACAACCGTACTAGCACGGGAGAATCCGCCCTCCTTCTTCGATCTTCAATCCATGTTGTTGGTCGAAGAAAACCATGTTCGAACAAGGAGTAATGGCTCGGAAGGCCAAATGCTCTACACGCACTTGGACGGAGGAAGAGGATGCGGCCAACAAGATGGAGGCCATCGGGGAACCTTCGGAAGAAGGGGGAGGCACCATTCTAGTCCGAGCCGACAAACCTCAATTGAATGTGGATATTGCGGGAATGTCAGCCACCACGAAGAAGAATGTCGTAAGAAGATACGCGAGTCGGCTTCCACTAGCCGACAACTCACCAACTACGCCATCAACTTCGACTATGACGATTGCGGCGGAATGTTCGTGATGAGACATAGAGTGAATTCTATGTCGGCCTCTACTTCTACTAAGGCCTCCGGTCCCGAAGACGTATGGTTCGTCGATTCCAGTGCCTCAAACCATATGATGTCACATCAAGAATGGTTCCGAGAACTTTGAGAGCCAGACCGACCCGTCTATGTCGAAACCGGAGATGATACTATGCACCTGATTCGGCACATCGGCAATGTTCCGTTCAGAGAAGAAGGTAAGAAAAATTATATTAAAAATGTCTTGCATGTACCAACTATCACGAAGAATTTGGTCGGCCAAATTGTAGAGCAAGGAATGCAAGTACGATTTAATCAAGGCGGTTGCTTCATCGAAAAAGAGGGCCGACTCATCGCACGCGGACGAAGAGAGGGCCGAATGTTCATTCTCGACTCACACAAGATGAAATTGGCCATGTTCGCAAAGGGCATGAAAGCCAATTTTGACATAGAGTTATGGCACAAGCGAATTGGCCATATCAACCTCCAAAAGCTCAAGGCAATGCAATCGAAAGGAGTCGTCATTGGGCTCCCGACATTCAAGGAGAAAGAGATTGAAGGCGTGTGTGCTGCTTGCCAATTCGGCAAGCAACATAGGCACCCATTTCCGAAGGAGCGGAACATGAGCAAAGGCGTACTCGACGTAATTCATTCCGATGTATGGGGTCCGGCTCAAACGGCGACATTCGGCGGATGCCGATACTACGTGACCTTCATCAACGACTTCTCTAAGCACACTTGGATCTACCCAATGCGACAAAAGAGAGAAGTGTCCGGACACTTCCAAAAATTTAAGAATGAAGTGGAGAAAGTCACGGGCTGACATTACGTTCTTCGGTCGAATGGAGGCAAGGAGTACTTCTCCGACGAATTTTCGGCGTTTCTACGGAAAGAAGGAATACGGCGAGAGTTTTCGTGTTGACATACGCCACAACAAAACAGAGTGTCCGAACGCAAGAATCGGCACATCCTCGAAGTGGCATGGGCTATGCTTAATGAAAAGCACATGCCGAAATTGTATTGGGCGGAAGCAGCTAACACGACTGTCTATCTCATGAATTGGTGTATGACATAGGGTGTGCACAAACTTACTCCGCACGAGAAGTTCTTCGGAAAGAAGCTGGACCTATCGCATTTTTGGATATTCGGCTCCTTTGCATACATTCACATCCCCGACGAGAAGCGTCAAAAGCTTGACCCGAAGTTGGAGAAATGTATCCTCGTAGGATACTCACTGCAGCAAAAGGGGTACAAATGCTACAACCCCTCAACTTGAAAATCTAGAGTAAGTCGAGACGTCGTATTTGACGAGTCCGCATCGTGGTACGCACCAGAGACAACTTCGACTCTGATTCCGCTCAACCCAGAATCCGCCGAACAAGAGATAGAGGATGAAGATCGCCTTACGCGTATGTTCGAAGAAAGTCTGATCACGACCCGACTGAGCGGACCACAAGAGCCTTTGAGTGATCAAAGCACATCTCGACCAAGTCCGAAGTTGGACAAAGGGAAGGCCAAAATGCTAGAGTATGAAGATGCTCATTTCGATGGCAACGAATCGACTCACTCCCTCGATAGTGAGTTCGAAGGCCTTGACATCCGGACAAATGGAGTGAAGAAAGCCTTAGAATTCACAAACGAGAAGCTACGCCGATCCACCCGTGAAAAGAACCCCGTAAGCCACTTCGGCTACGATGAGTATATGACCTACCATTACGCCTTTATGATGAAGGTCACAACAGTACGGGAGCCGAACACCTTTTTCGAAGCCGCAAAGGACCCGCCATGGATCGAAGCAATGAACAAGGAGATGCGTGCACTACGCAAGAACGACACATGGGATATCCCCACTCACTGCACAAGAAGGCGATAGGCTGCAGATGGATCTACAAGGTGAAGTATAATCCCGATGGCTCCGTCAATCGCTACAAAGATCGACTCGTAGCGAAAGGATACGCACAAACACATGGAGTTGACTATGAAGAGACCTTTGCCCCGGTGGCAAACCTGACGACTGTGCGGATTGTGATCGCACTTGCAACGGCGAAAGGGTGGCACCTCCACCAAATGGATGTAAAGAACGCCTTTCTTCAAGGTGAATTGGAAGAGGAGGTGTACATGGTTCAACCACCTGGCTTTGAATCCAACATCCATCCGAAAGTTGTATGTCGTTTCAAGAAGCCTCTCTACGGCCTCAAGCAAGCACCACGTCCTTGGCATTCGAAGATTACGCAATATCTTCATCAAATCGGCTTTAGAATGTCAAAATCTGACAACTCCCTCTATCTACGAAACGAGTCTAAAAGCCCAATTGTCATCATTCTATACGTGGATGATCTTGTTATTGGAGGTGAGAATTTAGTCGACATCAACAAGGTGAAGTCCCTCCTCTCCAACAAATTCGAGATGACGGACATGAAGGACCTACACTACTTCCTAGGCATCGAGGTGATTCGGAATCCGGCTAGCATTAGGATCTCTCAACGACACTACATTCTCAACTTGTTATACAAGTTCGGGATGACGGAGTGCAAATCGATTGCTATGCCTCTCGATAGAAACCTCAAACAAGATGCCGACTCCGGCACGAACGAGTGCGATCCAACTCAATATCGACAACTGATCGGGAGTCTCATCTATCTCACGATCACACGACCCGACCTTAGCTATCCGGTCGGACTCCTTAGCCAATTCATGCAAACTCCGCGAGATATCCTTTTCGATTGCGCTAAGCGAGTATTACGATATGTGAGCGGAACAATGGATTACGACATTCTCTACAAATCGGCCACACCAATATGACTCGAAGGATACACGGACACAGATTGGGCTGGCTACAAAGCCGATCGACGATCGACCTCTGGATTCGTCTTCTCCCTCGGCAGCAGAGCGATTTCGTGGAGTAGCAAGAAGCAGTCTACTGTCGCTCTTTCGAGTACGGAGGCGGAATAGAGGGGCGTAGCTGTAGCTGCATTTGAAGTCGTATGGCTTAAGATGATTTTGAAGGATCTGGGCATTCCCATCAAGGATCCGACTCCCCTTTACTGTGACAACATGAGCTATATTTATTTGGCTCAGAACCCGGTGTTCCACGGACACACAAAGCATATCGAAGTGCACTATCACTTCATTCGAGAGCGTGTTCAGGCCAGAGATGTCGACCTTCTACACATCAACACAAATCTTCAAATGACCGACATCTTCACGAAAGCCCTAGGAGCCGACAAGCTTAGGCAATTCATGTCAGAACTTGGATTGATGATCCCTGATTTTCCAAGCTTGAGGGGGAGTACAAGGGAGAATCGGATACCGACCGAACCAGGTACGAGCCGAAACAGACAACGAAGATCGTCTGAACCGGATACCAGCCGAAGCGGACATCAACCGAAAGAAGCTGACCCGAGTTGAGCTTGAGGGGACATGTTGAGAATCAAGCTCAACATAGAGCAACGTGTGAACACACCTTTTGAGAATCTATGATTACTCAAAGGTCAAGAGTCACACCACTACTCTCTACACATTAAACTATGTGTCATAGATTTATATTCTATGACACATAACTAATGGTTCCACATTCCCCATGACCATAAGATTTCACATTCCTCAAGGCTCTAGGTAGAGAGTGAACGTTGTAGTGAGTAAATGAAGAGAGAGGGCGACTCTATATAAAGCACCCTCCTCCTACTCCATATTAAGTTGGTTGTGACTCCTTGTAACACTATTTTTGTATCTCATATTCTACTTGTTAATATACATCTTCTTCTTCTTCTTGAGTACTTCATATTGTCTCTTATCTATCTTGTGTTTCTCTCCTCTCCTCTCTTCTCTCACACATACACACATAACTCGCATCTCTTCTGCTTCACAAGAATCATATCTAATTCTTTACAATTCGTTTGTCTTTGGTCAATTGCCTTCGACACCTTTGTCTTGATGTCATCTTTCACATCAGATTTGAACTGCCCCTTGTTGCCATCTTCCGTCTCTTGGGTCTTCTCTTGGTTCTCGGACGCAACTTCCCAAGTCTCTAGAAGTAGTGTGGGGAAAGTCTTGTCACTGCCATCATTGACTATCAACTTGTCCATATCTATCTTCGCCTCAATGTTGTGCACACCGTTTTGGTCCTTCCCCTTACTACCACCTTCCATCTCTTGGGTCTCACGTTGTCTCTCTACAACTGCCCAAGTCTCGGGAACTTGTGTGAAGGAATCCTCGATGCGACCATCTACCATTAATTCTTCCATAGCCACCTTTGACTCGATGTCATTTTTCGTAGCTATCTCTTCAATCTCATGGGTCTCATACCCATTGACCCTCTTGATCGAGCAAGCTTCGATCATGCTTCTCTCTTCGTCGCATGTATTCGTTTCGACCTTTGGCTCGTCGCCAACACCTTCCGTCTCTTGGGTCTCACGTTGGTTCTTGGATGCAATTGCCCAAGTCTCTGGAACAAGTGCGGAGAAAATCCGGCCATGGTCGTTGTTGACGCTTGTTGTCTTGTAGTCACCTCCTCGATGTCGTCTTTAGCGGCTAGATCCTCAATTATGCTAACCTCGCACTCTTTATCACCATTGACGCAAGCTTCGATTAGGCTTGCTCCTTCATCATCCGATGTTTTGAACACGACGCGTGTTCCGAAACATTTGTCCTCCTTTGAAGTGGCCTTCGCCGTCCTCAAGTCATCATCAATCTTCTTTTCGTGTAGGATGCGGTCTTTAGGCAGCTCGACTTCTTTAGATGGTCTTGATTTTGCTACGCTTGACTTTACCAAGTCAATATCATCAAGCCATTGACAACGCTTGTCGAGCTTGTTGCATGCTCGCTTCACCGCAATCCAGTCTGCCACAAGTCCGTTCGCTTGGGTATCATCTTCAAGGAGAGTCCCCAATTCTCGTCTATCCTTCATATCCGCAACTCTTAGGAAATACAAAGTCTTGTCCTCCTCAAGCAGCACTTGGTCTATGGTGGGGAGACGACGAAACATTTGGTCGAACTTGTTGTACACCCTCGAATTGCTCATCCTCTTATTCTTCTTTTCTATCCACTTCATCAAGACATGTCGAGTCATCCTCGACAAATCTTTTGTCGGGAACTCCGATAATATTGATCTTTCAAACTTTGACAACGTTGTCTTGCCTTCTTGAAGCTCAATGACACGTCTTTGGATGTTGTTGGCAAAAACTCTCTTGAAGCTTGCAATTTGACGTGCTTCAGACACGTCCTTTTGATTCATCTCCCTTTTGTATGCATCAAGGAACTTTGTAATGTTCCTTCCATCAAATTGACCCGGTCAACAGCCTTCTCCATGCTCTCATCGTTGTCTCGAGATCTCATCATTTGTTCGAAGATTAGCATCATCCTTTCAAACTCTCCCGCTTGATTGCTTGAGGATGCCATCTCCAAGTATCAGTAAATATTCAAGATAGATTGAAAGAGATTGATATGACGAAAGAGAGATATTGAGATGAAGATTGTTCTCTTGTGCCACAGCTCACCGGAAGCAATGTTCACTTCTTCTGGGCATAACCGGGCATTCATCAGGTACAATGTGTTGACCTTCCAGGACCAAGCCACTATCAAGCTCCCCTTGCAGAACTTCATGACTCCGTTCCGGATGCTACCCGTGTAGCCTTCATCATCTAGCCGGCCGGCTGATATCAGGTTCAATCGAACCTCCGGAATATGTCGGACATCCTTCAGCAACAATTTGCATCCGGTTGGTGTTGTCAGCCACACGTCTCCTATGCCGACAATTAGGCATGTAATTTCATTCCCCATCCGGACACAGCCGTGCTCACCGGCTGTGTAGGATGAGAAGCATTTCCGGTCCAGGGTTAGGTGGAACGACGCTCCGGAATCGACAACCCACGTTGTCTCGTCGCTGGCAAGGTTCAATTCACTCTCCTCGGTGATGAGCATCAATTCCTCTTCACTTGTCGTGATTGCCATCATTCCCTTCCGGTCCGGTCCTCTCCGGTCTTTGCTGTTCCGGTCCGGTGACCACTTCGAATCGGTACTGTCAGTTTCCTTGTCTTTCCGGAAATGCCAACAGTTCTTTTGGAAGTGTCCTGGCTTGCCGCAATAGAAGCAAGTAGGCCCCTCCTTGACTTTGATCGTGTCCCCGACTTTTCCCGGTTCTGGGGACTCCAGTTCCTTTGTCTTCCGTGTTCCGATTCGGTAAGGAGCAATTTGGAGTCCGAGCTCGTATCCTTGTCTTTCCGACACGCCTCCTCATCTAGCAAGCTCGACTTTACTCTTTCTAGGGACATCTACTTCCTTTCCGGCCTAGTGTTGCCGAAAGTGACAACCAATGTCTCCCAACTATCTAGGAGGGAACCGAGCAGGAGTAGTGCTAGTACCTCATCAGCGAGAGGTACTTCCAATGATGCTGCCTGGTGAATCAGCCCGTAGAAGGCATTCATATGGTCTGCCATACTGGAGCCATCTTGGTACCGGAGCCTCACTAGCTTCCAAAAATACCAAAACCCGATTTACAACATTTTTGTTTTGAAACATAATGCTGATCTTCTCCTAGAGCTCGTGAGCCTTACTCTCTTCATTGAAGTTGTTGTACAGGCTCATGTCCATGAAACACCGGATGTATGCCGTTGTCTTCATGTGCATTACCTCCCACACTGTGGTGTCGATCTTATCTGATCTTTTGTCCCCTAACTGAACCGGCAACCAAAGATCTTTAACCACGAGCATATCCCTCATCTTCGACTTCCACACTGAGTAGTTGGAGCCGGTGAGCTTGAACATGCTTCCCAACGAATCTTCCATTTCCTGTGTCCTTTTGCTCTCATACCAGATTGACAGGAATATGCGGAATAATGCTCGGCCACAACCGAGTCTTCAATCACTTCATGATAATCAAACACAGAAAAAAATGGGAAATGGAAGTAAGCACACAAACAGAAGAGAGTGCACAAGATGTTAACGTGGAAAACCCTAAATGGGAAAAACCACGGGAGTTCACAAACTCCAACTATCACTATGTAAGGAGAATACAACAAGGGAACATAGAGGCAACGACCTTGTGCTCACAATCTTCTCCTGGCGGCGGTTACAACAGAGGCTCACTCTGTTTGTCTTTCTCTCTCTCTCTCTCTTATCCTCTGCTACGCTTTGTACAGCAGTTACACCAAATAACTCTATACAATATAATGACAACTACACTATCAGTGTTTGCCCTAGGTCACATTTATACTAATATGACATTAGGACTATTTACAAGTATAGCCCCAACAGGCTCGTAGAAACATATTTATCTATATGTCCCTTCATCCGGTGAGAGGTTCTCACCGGGCCTGCATCATCCCATCCGGACGAACCGAAATCTTAACACTTCTTCCTTGATCACCATTTGAATCGGTTTTGGTTCCATTATAAGATTCTCTTTGGCCTCGACTTGCACCTTTATACTCTCATATGCCTCCTTTACAAAGGCCTCTATGTTGAATACTGTCGAACCTTCCCTCTTCAAGCTCTCTTCTTTAGGTGGTAGTTTGTAGTCACATCTCGTCCTCCTTTCACCATCCCTCTTGGGTTGTGTTGTTGCCGATGAGAATCTCATCTTCGTCTTATCATGTAGTCGACATACTCTTTCCACTTTGGTCCAATCCTCGGTAAGGCCATTTGCACCACCATCTTCTTCGAGTTTGACTCCGATGGTCATCCTTTTCCTTCGATCGATCGACTTCACGAACAATAAGACCTTATCCATCCCCACCAATCTTTGTTCCCGCTTCGAGACTTGAGAAAAACGACGCTGGAAATCTAGGAATGCTTGCATCACACCTTGGTGATTCTTCACCAATGCCACCCACTGGTCAAACTCACGCCGACCTCATCCCTTCAGTCTCTCTTTGCCATATGCCTCCAATAGAGCCTCCGTGAAAGTCCCCCACGAATCAGGAGGTTCTCGAAGCTCATTTACCTCTTTGTATATTGGTTTGAGCACCACTCGACAAAACTACTCCAGCCTAATTGCTACGTTCACACCTCTCGAATCCATCTTGGCATTGTAGGCCTTTAGGAAAATTTGGATTTTGCCCTCGTCGAAACAACCGACTCGCTCGACAACGCTTTCGACGGCTTGTTGGGCAACATCTCAGTTTTCCCTTCTCTTGAAAATTCCATCATCATCTTTGACATTGCCTCCATGAGTTATTACTCATCCATCTTCATCCTCCCCTGCCGCTCTTCACGTCAGGTTCCCCAAGAAAGAAGTCGAGGAAATCCTCGCGTGTTCGCGAAATGAAGCGGGACCACCGGGGTCCTGGACCGGAAGGATTCGAAGGTTGTACTAGTTGTAACGAGAAAGTATTTAAGATAGAGACAGAGAGATTGAGAGAGAGGGACTGAGATAGAGATAGAGATTTTAAGAGACAACTTGATACATCACCAATAAGATAATTAGATTTTTTGTTATTAATTTCTTGATTCAGTACATAGTTTGTTATTATTATTATTAATTGATTGATTGATGATCCTTTCTTTTTTTTCTCCACTCTTTTATAGATGGCCCCATGCATATGATGCATGTGACGGTGCAAAACATGCATACAATGTATGTAATGCATGAAATGCATGCGATGCATGATAACCATGTCACTCATGCAAGCTCTCATGTATGAGAATTTACATATGAAAAGGTATAATGATGAAAATACAACTTTTATAGAAATGACTTGGCTTTGTGGTAAGTCAATTGTGTTATGTAAGATTGTCCCTCCTTGTGGGGGAGTTGCCCGAAAAGCCGAAACGAGAGTTAGTTGGCCGAAATTGGTCAGAAAAGCCTAAATGAGAGTCGGTTGGCCGAAATTGACCGAAAAGCCGAAATGGGAGTCACCTGCCGAAATCGGTCCAAAAGCCGAAACAAGAGTCGGTTGGCTGAAATTGACCGAATAGCCGAAATAAGATTCAGTCGAACAATAGTCGGCCAAACAGAAGTTCGAACTAATATAGACATATATATATACATAGTCATATATATATGTGTGTGAGATAAAATGAGTCTTTATATAGAGAGAGTCATGTTAGTTGCATATATGTGGGATAACTCACTGAGAAGAAAATAGTGAGAGAAGCGTGAAAGTGTACCCTTCTCGGTTTTCTCCTTTCCACATGATTTTCATACCGTTGCATAAATGAGTCATATATATATATATGTGTGTGTGAGATAAATGAGTCTTTATATATAGAGAGTCATGTTAGCTGCATATATGTGGGATAACTCACTGAGAAGAAAATAGTGAGAGAAGCGTGAAAGTGTACCCTTCTCGATTTTCTCCTTTCCACATGATTTTCATACCGTTGCATAAATGAGTCATATATATATATATATATATATATATATGTGAGATAAATGAGTCTTTTTATAGAGAGAGTCATGTTAGTTGCATATATGTGGGATAACTCACTAAGAAGAAAATATTGAGAGAAGCGTAAAAGTGTACCCTTCTCGGTTTTCTCCTTTCCACATGATTTTCATACCGTTGCATAAATGAGTCATATATATATGAGATAAATGAGTCTTTATATAGAGAGAGTCATGTTAGCTGCATATATGTGGGATAACTCACTGAGAAGAAGATAGCGTGAGAAGCGTGAAATTGTACCCTTCTCGGTTTTCTCCTTTCCACATGATTTTCCTACCGTTGCCGAAAATCATCACGAAAAAGTTTTCAATAGTTGGTTAATCAAGAGGAAGCAGAATGGTCGGCAATTCGAGCGGAACTTAGGACGATCCGGCTCGAATCGTTCTCCAACCAGCAACCAAGTCAATGTTGCCGAATTCCGGTTAGGAGAAATCCTCTCCCTGGAAGACTCATCAACCGGAGAAGTCCTCTATAGTGCATAGGATGCACGAATGTGGCTACTAGACTCTAGTGCCACATTTCATGTGACCCCAAATATTGAATGGTTTTCAAAGTATTCGGTCGGAGCTGACGACATTGTCTGACTCAGCAATGGGCAGGAAGGCAAAATCGCCAGAATTGGTGAAGTACCAATTCGATTGTCAAACGACAATACGATTATCTGGCATCATGTCCGACATGTACCTGATCTTAAAAGGATTCTAGTCTCCATAAGCATGTTAGTCAAATATGGGTATTGAACAACTCTAAGTGAGTCGTCATGGATGATCGGCCGATTATGAAAATCAGCTATGGATACAAGTGCAACAACTTGTATCCGTTGATGGTGATCAATCCAAAAGGGGCGGGGGAACATAGCCAATCGCGGGACTTGAACCTATGGCATGGCCGACTAGGCCATATGTCTCAAGCCGAACTAGACAGGTTAATGGCGATTGTCTACATCCCAAAGCTGTAGACAAAGATGGACTTCTACGAGCATTGTCGTTACTGGACACATACCCGAAGCCCACTCTCTCTACTACGAGATGGTACGACAACCCCTAGAATTGGTCCACACAGATATATGTGGGCCAATGCCTAGAAGGTCACTAGGAGGCTCCCAGTACGTCCTCACATTCGTAGATGACTATACTCGAAAAGTTTGGGTGTATTCAATTAGGTCCAAAGACGAAGCGCTCAAGGTCTTCCCTTGTTGGATAGTCAAAGTGAATACACTTCCTAAGCCTTTAAACAATACCTGTTTGACAAAGGGATCCGGCATCAAAAGACCATTCCTTACACACCCATGCAGAATGGCATGGTGGAACAGATCCATTGAATGATCCACGAGAGGGTGACGACAATTCTCCAACAATCCGAACTAAAGCTAGAATTCTAGGCCAAAGCATTGCAGATGATAGTCTGCTCGATAAATCTATCACCGTCGAGAGCAATACAGCTCGAAGTGCTACAGGCACTATGGTCATGCAAATAGTCGATCTACGATAGGCTCTGTATATTAGGATGCGAAGCCTATATCTTCATCCCTCGAGAGAAAAGTACAAAGTTGGCGCCCCATGTAACAAAGTGCATATTTCTCAGTTATGGAACCGATGGGGAATTCGGCTACAAGCTATGGGATCCTGAGAACCGGAAATTGATCTGGAATAATGATGTAGTCTTCCATGAAGAGTCCATTCTCTATAACCCATCCCAACCTACGAAAATAGTCAGCAAAAGGTAGCTTCGTCATTGATAGAGATGTCGTAGAAGGACCGACCACCAGGATGAATCGGAGATTCGACAAACAATCGTAATCAACCAAGCCAACAACCCTCTTGTGGAATCCGAATTGGCAAGAGGTCCACTAATCGAAATAGAATTAAATCCGACTAAGGAATTGACAAGAGTAGAATCGATCGACTAAGGCAAAGTCGAATCGACTATAGTCGAAAAAAGCGAAGCCGAGAAGCTTGGAGTCGAAAACGGCAGAGTCGATTCGACCGACACACCCAAAAAGACTACGGGGATGAAAAGCTAAGTAAAGTCGGCTAAGTCTGCTATTCCTAAGTCAATCGATCCCGTACAAGAGAAGGATGATTCGACATTGCCGAAGGCCTATTGCAGGGGCGAATTATCCAACAAGACTCTTGAAGACAATGGTTCAACAAATGCCGATCGACCGAGGAATACGATCGAAATAGCCAAACCAAACGAGACGGCACTTAGGAGATCCAAACGAGTTTGAAGACCGACAAAGTTCTATCAACCAGGCCTTGACTATGTCAACTACACGGACGCATGCGAACCAAGTTGTTGCCACTCCAGATGTCAACACTTGGCTACAAGCCATGAAATTCGAGATGGACTCGATTCATCAGAATCACACACAGGAGATGGTCAAATTACCAGCCGGAAGGAACCTGTTGCCCTGTAAATGGTTCTTCTGGTAGAGTATGTATCTGATACTAACAAGCCCAAATACAAAACTCAGCTTGGCACAAAGGGATTCAAACAAGAACATGGGGTCGACTACAATGAGATATTCTCACTAGTAGTCATGATGACCACCCTTCAACTCCTAGTTGGGTCGTGGGGATTAAAAACCTAGAGTTTAAGCAGCTTGACGTCAAAATGACATTCCTACATGGAGACTTCGAAGAAGACATCTATATGTCTCAACCAACAGGCTTCACAGCGATGGGGGAGGAAGGTCACCTCGTATGTTGACTGAAGTTCTTTGGCAAGGAGGAAACTAAACCATGATAACACTTCGGGTAACTCAAGTTGGAGAGTCGTGTGATGGGTGACCATCCCGCACGATTCAGAGAGCATTTGTGTACGTAATGCGAGTGAACGTGTGCAACACAGCTAGCATCGAGTAACTTTCAACCCTATTTACGTTCCCATGATGGCCTAAGAACACGCTTATCCTTGAGTTGTAGAGAGACCTTGCAATTGTGAGGTACCATTATGAGCTTAATATATATGAGTATTATTTTGTGAAACAACTTGAATCCCAAATTATTTATCTTCTTTAACTATTTATGGCATGGACATAGGAGCATCAACTCTGTCTCCATGGGCTTCTAAAGAGCGAGAAAAACTTTTGGAATCCTATGAAAGGATCTCGGGAGCTAGGATGTATGCTAGTTATATATGACTAGGTGGAGTGGCCTAAGATTTGCCTCTGGGCTTGACTGGAGACACTTTTTCATTCACATAGTAATTTTCTTCTCGTATTGACGAGTCGGAGGAAACACCGAGCAACAACAGTATCTAGAAATAATGATTAGTGGATATCGGTACCATCACTACATAGTAATCTTTGGACCGGGGATTTAGTGGTCTCATGTTAAGAGGTTGTGCGACATGAAGACATTGATAGTAATATGGGGGAGGTTCCCATCGGGCAACGGTTCTACCTGACCTTGCTCAAGCGTGAATTGATAGTAAAGACTTGGTGTGAAGCCTTGAGGGCAACATCCCTTAATATGGGGGATGGGCTAAGCTGAAGAGGGGTCAACGTAAGCAAATGTGTATAAGCCTAGTAAAGCATGACCGAGGCAAGGCTAGGGCCATCTTCAACTGGTTAGTCTGACGAACCGTGAATGTATTCGCCTTTGGCCTCTAGGCACGTCGAAACCGCATGGGTTAACTGGGGTAGGCACAGTCCGCCGAAATCGGCATAGGTTAGATGCCATTGATGGAACATGGTAAGCCCGTATTCATCTATGCATCTGTAAGGTCTAGGTATGTAATGAGGTATGGGTGGAGAAAGACCCGAAAAGCAAGGGTCGAGCCTGCTGAGATAAGAGTACGTGACCTGAATTTTTGAATCAAATTGAATTGAAAGGTGGTAAAGTGGCACAAATCGATTAATTGAGAGAAGCATAAAGGCTTTAAGTAGCAACATAAAGGAGCAAAGTAGCGCTCTGAGAAATATGAACAACATGCTGCCTTTTTTCATAAGATTGTGACGGTATAGAAGTATGGAGATCTAGAAAGAAATTGGCGGACTAGTAACTAGTCTTGGCCAACAACCTACCACGCAAGATGAAAGCCCTCAACCTACATGTGTGTCGGAACTATATCTCTTTTGTTTGTTTGTTTGCTTGCTTGCTAGGGATGTAGCGCGCATTCTGCCTCCACTGGTCACGATCGCTCTCTACTCGCCGCGGGCCACACGGTAAGTGGCCTGAGGCAAGAAAAAAGTTTTTTCTGTTTGTGCTAACGGAAAATGAGCCAGTCGGATCACTACCAATCAATCCAAAATCTGGTGCTATGGACGCTCACGCATGAACCAGGAATGCCCTTCATCTCCAAGTGCATGCAGATGCGTTATAGGGGCGGGCCTTTGGGAATGCATTTGAGTCGTATGAAGGGAAAGTTTTACGTACGGGTCAGAGGGGGGGAAAGCCTTAGAAGGGGCCTACCTATCCCAACCAGGAGTATGCTTGGATTTGTGAAAAGCAGCACCTCACGATGTTCATGACTAATCGGATTCCGATGTACTAGCAGGTAACAAGCGAAATCACCACGATCGTTTTTGTATTCGCATTGAAGAGATGTGATAAAGTATTTGAATCATCATATAACGTCCCAATTAAATGCTCAGCGGCATGATTAAAGCCGATGATCGTAAGCCATGTCCTTCATCATGACCTTAAAAGAAATAATCTATGGAATCTCCAATTCACCATTTCAAACCTTATACAACAGGGTTTTCTGTACCAGCTTTTTCTATCTATAATTTAGCTGAAGTACTTAAAGGAGAATCTGGTGTGTTCTCAGTCAGTAATGGAACTAATCGTTGTCGTGTTATTTTGCACGCACGGGAGAAACCAAGGCAGGACCGTGGGGGCCCTGAACCAGGGAAAAACTGGACGGAGGGAGGAGGGACACGAAACCACGGCCGAGCTGCGCACACAAATACACAGAGAACTCACAACAAAGATCGAACAATGAATAAGGCAAAGGTTCCAATTCGATCGCCGGTTCCATCCGGTTGCCGACTCCGTCCGATTTCCGGTTGCCGGCTCTGTCCGGTTTCCGGTTACCACTGTCTGATTCCAGTTTGATCGCCGGTTCCATTCGGTTGCCGGCTCTGTTCGATTTCCAGTTGTCGCTCTGTCCAGTCGTAGGTTGTCGGATTTGTTTGGTCGCCGGTTCTGTCCGGTTGCCGGATCCATCCTGTCGCTAGTTTGAGTCCCTTCACCGGCTGGTTCGAGCAACTTAGCCACATCTGTCCTTCTAGACAAAAGTGGCCCAAGCCCAATTATTTCTTTTGTGCTCTTAACACATAGATGAAAAATGATGGTTCTCAATCTGCTTATATAACTGGCTCCTAAAGTTTCCTATCTATGTGGGATATTTCAAAATTCTATTTTTCCTTATCTTCTCAAACTTAATGTCCACATAACTTGATATGTAGTTGTCCATTTTATATGTGGCAAAATGCGTTTTGAAGCTCTTGAGTACATCCATCTTTCCATATCAAGCCACTAATCTAATCTAAACTAATTATTTCATTATATTTTTACATAGTTTTCATATCGTGTGTGAAAAACCACATGACATTGTGCTAGCACTAGGTATCGCATCTGCCCTACCCCCATCGGCATCGTCACCAGATCCACCATCCACTTGAAGTGGCTGGTCGGCGGGTAAGTCAGGTGTAGCTCGTCCCGATGTCGGACTATGGAAGTTGTTACGAACCGATGCACGTCCCGGTATAGTCTCGGCCACCAGTACTTCTCCTTCAACTTCTCCAACGTGGCCCATGTCCCCCGATGTCCGGCCCAAGGACTCTCGTGGTACGCTGTCAGCAATGCTCCTTGCTTCTCCTTCCTCGCCACTACCCGGACTGGGACGCCGTCTCGCTTCTTCGTGTGCTTCCATATGCTTTCGTCTCGTAGGAAGAATCAGTACGCTTTCTTCCAGATCCGGTTAGCCTCTTCCTTTGTCCACATCGTGTCCGACAGCATCATTTTTCGGAACCCACCGATCTGGAACCACTCCCCATCGTACTTACTCTCGTCGAACTCGTTAAGCGCCGGAGTGCCCCTCTTTCTCGTCGTCACTTAAGCCGTCTCGAAGAAGTCTGCTCCGACTTCCTTGTCCTTTGACACCATGCCGCCCTCGTCATCAAACCTCGCTCTCGAAAGCATGTCGGCCATGGCGCTAAATCTCCGGATTCAGGGACTTAATGTACGCTATCCACCTGAGCATTGCCAGGTTTGACGTCACGCATCCGGAGACCATACCGAGAATCGGTAGCCAGTTCGTCTCTATTATTACCTCTGTCATGATCAGGTAGTCTTTATCGGCCTTGACCGCCGAAACAATACCCTAGAGTTCGCATTTAACCTTGGCGTATCCTCGTTGTTGCTCGCTAAGTACTTTCACACCGAACTGGATGGGGAACCTCGTGCCGTTCTCATCGTCCTAGTTGATCACCCATCCGATTCCGGTCAGACTCATGTCTACGGTTACATAAATCTCTTTCTGGAGTGCTGGTGCCGCGGCAAGTGCTTCTTTCATTTTCCAGACCGACTTTGCATGCTCCCCGCTCCACTCGAACTTGCGCCCTTTCTTCAACAACCTGTAGAGCGGCTCCGCGATATGGGTGTAATGCGGGATCCAAATGTGGTAGAACGTGCAAGCTCCCAAGAACCTCCGGACTTCTGTAACTGTCCTACAGTCTTCCTTCATTGTGGAGATAGCTTCCACCTTAGCCAGAGACGGTTTCCGGCCATAAGGCCCGCACAGGTGTTCGACGACCATGATTTCCGACTGTCCGAAAGCCGATTTCTCCTCGGAGAAGGTGAGCCGCGGGCCTTCCAGCTTCTGTAGCACCTTCTCGCAGTCTCCAATGTGGTCTGAGACGAATTTCCAACACCCGTCTGGTCCGACTGTTTCGTCCTTATCCTCCACCGGACATCCCTTGATCGGAATGTCAACCAAAAAATGGCATGGTGATGTCCGGGATGCATTCCCTTAGCACCTTATTCATCACATTCACCATGTGCGCTACCAAGTTTGTCCCCCCTTGCGGAAGGGTACACATCCGCACTAGGCCGAGAGGAGTCCGCATTGTCGTAATATCCCTGCTCTCCACGGCTAGGTGGAATTGGTTGTACCCCGAGTACAGGTCCTCGACCGAGTAAATCGACCTTTCGGCGAAGGCCTCCGCGAACTCGTAAATGGTCGGTCCGATTCCTGCATTCCGAATGGTCTCCTTGTTGACCGGTTGCAGGTCCTGAATAAAGCGCAACGTGTCGTTCTTCTGTGGCACGGTAAACCACCGATTCAAGTATGGGGCACTCAATGGTTCGAGGATGCCCATCCCCAACTTCTGCTTCAGTAGCTCCATCAGATTCAGGATGTGAGCTCTGGGTACTGGAATCGGTTTGAGATTCCACGGCACATGCGGTACCGTGAAGATAACCATCGGCTCAATGATTGTCAGTTCTACGCACCCGATCTCTTCCGGCAATAATGCGAAGGCCTTTCTATGCCTCCCAAGCATTCTCCGAAACTGTTCCTCCTCCGCCGGCAGTAGAAAGCCACCCCCACCAACCTTGAGCTCCCGTAGCATTATGTTGGTGAACTGGTGTCCTATGCCGGCCGGATCCCGTAGACTTGGGTCCGACGCGATTGCTTTCATCCGTAACTCGTTGCCCTCCGGCAAGGGTGCCGCGACTGGCCTCACCTTCCGCTCCACAATCTTGTACTTCGTATGCACATGGGCCTCCTGATCCAACTCAACCCTCTCCCCGAAGTCAGCGATGACTCCGTACATCATTTCCGAACTAACCAGAATCAT
Organism: Azolla caroliniana; assembly: GCF_043228905.1. Taxonomy (NCBI): domain Eukaryota; kingdom Viridiplantae; phylum Streptophyta; class Polypodiopsida; order Salviniales; family Salviniaceae; genus Azolla; species Azolla caroliniana. The sequence continues at coordinate 15,025,605 of NW_028230450.1, read as the reverse complement.
CTGATCTTCGTTGAGGCCTTCTTCGAACACCTTCTTTAATTCCCCCAAGGTGTTGTCGAAAGAGACCGCCTCCACGGCTCCACCAATCTCATCGTCGGGGCCTAGGAGTCCGTTGTTGTTGGGGTGGGGGGTGAAGCCTAGAATGGCTTCAACCCCCTCCCAAGGGGATTACAATAGAGAGAGCTAAGGAAAGTGAGAATACAAGATGACACCAAAAATGAGGGGAAAAAGCTATCTTCATTACATGCCCCATAAGGGGTTTATATAAAACAAAATGTAACGGTAAATAATAACCATCACAAAAGAGACGACCGTTACACTCTTGTCACATGCATATAATTGTGCATGTGCTCACACATACTCATCCTCACACACTCATATACATATTACACATACCGAACAACCCCTTCAACGTGTTTTACCCTTATGCCACCCCGTACAACTCCTACGGGTAACACATGGCACGCTTGTGGGACAGTGCATTGCATGGTGAACCCACTGGCCATGGCAACTATAAACGACCGGAACTCCATCGGTCGTCTCGACGGTCGGAAATCCATTGACCGGATCATAGCTCTGCGATCGATAACTTCGATCGGAGCATTGCTTGACTCGAACCTTCTCGTTCCGTCAGCATGTCGCTCAATTGGATCACACACTAATTGGCTCCTCCATTGCGGCATGGGCCTTTCATGATTCTGTCACATGTATGTGTATTTTTCGGTTTCATCATGTGAATTGAGCTTTGTATTTTGTACCCTTGGTCTCTAAAATTTTTACCCTCAAGTTTTTTGAAATTTTATTTTTTGCCCTTTAATATTCAAAATTTTGTATTCTACCCTCCAAATTTTGAAATTTTCTCTTCATACCCCTCTTCTCTTTCTTCTTATCTCTTCGTCTTTTGCTTGGCTGTCTTCGCGGTTGTCACTCAGCCGTACTCTCAAGTGCGAGTCTCAATCATGCTTCTCGGTCGTGCTTCGGTGCCGCACTCTCGACTACATGTCTCAGCCGTCTTTTCGATCATGTGTCTCGACCGCGCTTCTCGGCCGTACTCTCGACCACGTGTCTCGGCCGTATTCTCGGCTGTGCGTCTCGATCGTCCTCTCGGCCACGCATCTCGGCGGTGCTCTCGGCCACGCGTCTTGGTTGTACTTCTCGGCCGTGCATCTCGGCCATATTCTGGTCCGCGCGTTTCGGCCACGCGTCTCTGGCATGCTCTTGATCAGGCATCTCTAGCAACATCGGCCATCTCCGCTCCTTTGTGCTAGGCCGAGTCTCTCGTGTCCCCGACCATCTCTTTTGCTCTCTTGGCTTCCATATTATCTGTGAGAAGAGGGATTGCTTTCCATAGTGATGTGTCCACCTCGCCATAACTATGTGTGCACCTTCACTTGTTTGTCTCTGTCTTCTTTTTATTTTATTTTATTTTCTTGTCCTATTTTGATTTCTCTGCTTCTCTTCTTTCTCTCGCCGCTATCTTTGTCTGTTCGCTTGTCTGTTCGTCGGTCGTCACTCTGTCCGCCGGCCATCCGATTGTTTCTGTCGGTGTCATCCGCCAGCTGCTTGGCTACTTGTCAATGCGTCTGTCCAACCGGCTCTATGCGGCTGTCCCTGTACGGCGGCTGGCTGTCGGACGTCTATGTCCGTGGCCATCACCATCCCTCAACCTGGCCATTTTGGTCCACTGGCCGTCACCATCTGCCGGTCATCCACTCTGGTCGGCTGGCTGGCTCTGTCGTCTCCGTGTCTGGCGATCATCGTCTACCAATAGTCTGTCCGGTCAACAGTCGGACCGCCTGTCCGCCGGCCAACTGTTGGACGTCTACTGGGCCGGTTGTCGGACATCTGTCCAGCTAGTTGTCAAGCCAATTGTCGGCCTTTATTTGTTCGGCAACCGATATTCGCCGGTTGGCCGTGTCCGGCTGTCTCCGTCGTCTTTGGTTGCCTCGACAGGTCATGTTTGACCAAACAGAGTGATGAGGTTCAACAGTTGGATGAGTGGCCATGATGGCTTCATCGAATCGGAGATCTTACACATTGGAGAGAGGAGAAGCATCCCATCGAGAGAGATCGAAATTCCCCTTGATGCCCCTCAAGAAGAAACTCAATCTTTATCATTACCGATGGGAGAATGCGAAGTCTGTTGCTCTGCTTTTGTAGCCAGACTTGTTGATTCCATGAGATGGATGAGAAGGCATATGCCTCCACCGAGAGGCTTTCCGAAGAGGAAGAAAAGCAAGTCTTTTAATGGAGCCTCCGATTTCTTCAAAGCAAGTCCATTGCAAGAGCATCAAGATTAGTTAGGAATCCTTTAAGACCATCCGATTTGCCGAGCAGTAAGGATCAGAGGGATCAAATAATTTTGATGCATCTTCTTCCTCTTTGAACTGGCGGGGTTGATGATGAAAAATGAGTGCTTCTAGTCTTTCTAGTGCTTCTCATGCTTCTTGGCTTGCTTTCGTGCTGAACCTCCATTTTTGTAGAGTTTTTTCTCTACCAAAATATAGCCAAGCCACAAAGTAATCAATCTTGTTGCAGAGGATAGGAGAATGTTGGGGAGGAGTCGTTCTCATCAAGAAATTCTGCAGAAATCGCAGAGAGAGAGAGAGAGAGAGAGAGAGAGAGAGAGAGAGAGAGAACAAGAATGATGTATATTATTTAAAGCTTCTTTTTTTCAAGAACCAGACACATACTTTTATAAGCATCCTTCCTTGCTTCAAATCAATGGAGCAAAAACTTGAGCTCTGTGTCTCTCATCACACACGCACACACAACTCTCAACACACAATAGACATACTTACAAGCACACAAGGAGGGAGAGTGAGAAACTAGTGACGGAAAGCGAGAGTGAGGAATGGAGACGTGACTTCTTCTCAAGGGAGGGTTGTCCCACTGGGCATGCCACAAGTGTTGTTGGGGTGGGGGGTGAAGCCTAGAATGGCTTCAACCCTCCTCCCAAGGGGATTACAATAGAGAGAGCTAAGGAGAGTGAGAATACAAGATGACACCAAAAATGAGGGGAAAAAGCTATCTTCATTACATGCCCCATAAGGGGTTTATATAATACAAAATGTAACGGTAAATAATAACCGTTACAAAAGAGACGACCGTTACACTCTTGTCACATGCACATATTTGTGCATGTGCTCACACACACTCATATACATATTACACATACCAAACAACCCCTTCAACGTGTTTTACCCTTATGCCGCCCCGTACAACTCCTACGGGTAACATCCGCATGCCCTAAGACGTCCCTCCGCACGTTTCTTCTCCTGAGCGCTAATGCCGGTTATCGTGTACCCTCCGTTGTTGGAGAACCAAAATTTCCTATCTATAGTACAGGGTTTCCTTCTTATGGTACACTTGTGGGGTTTTTCCAGGGTGTCAGGACTATCGCGGCCCCACGCCTTGATAGCCCTCTCTAAAAATCCCCTCGTTCTTCGCCGCCGAGGGTTTCGCGGTTGCGCTCATGGTTTGGTCACACTGTCAGAAATTGGACAGAGTGTCGCCCATCTTGGCTCTTCACGCGCGCGCACGTCAAACTGTTATCCAGCACCTTCGTCTCCATGCGTGTTGCCATAATGTATGGTTCTCCGAGTATCACCGGATGCGAGAATGTCTCATGTATGAAGAAGTGTTGGTCAATCTCGACATCACCGATTTTTACCCGTACATGTGGGCAGGCCCCGTGTAGCTCCTTCGTGGCGCGCATCGCCGCTCGTATTTTCCACCCATGCTTGTTGTTGATCGGCCACTTGCCCTTCTTGTAGAAGTCCATAGACATCAGGTTAATCTCCGAACTGTGGTCAACCAATGCCAGCATCGGCTCTTGGTCGTCTCCGATCCAAACCGGGGTCTCCGTAGTGGCTCTTGCCCAGTGCAACTTCAAATAGTGTCTTTCCACCAACTCGTCTTCTAGGGCCATATCTTCTAGGTGCGTCGTTCGCACCTCCACCGACTTCTCCAGCTCCGACTCCATCGAAAGCCTTTTTTGCTTCACCAAGTCCACAATGGAGTCATGAAATTCTTTCTTGGCGATCGCAAGCATTTCCCTCAGCGACATCTCCACCTTGTTGTCGAGGATTCGTTCCTCAAGGACCTTCCGTAGGTCTGTCGTTCTTTTTATCTCCGTGCTCAACCAGTAACCGGCTTTCTTTGTTTTATCCGATGTGTCGGAAGTACCGACGTCATTCTGCTTCAGCCCAAACCCGGTCGGGCCCCTCCTGCTTTTCCCGCACGCTTGTCCTCTACCAGAACCTCGTAGTTCCTGGCACATGGCTTCCACGAAGCCGGTCTTTTCCTCGACCGGGTCGTCCCACCCGGTGACCTCCCGGACCCGCCCTTCCGCGTGGTCCGCTTCGTCCTTCCTCAACCGCACGCCCGTGAGGCCTTCTAGCACCATTGGTCAGAACCCAGAGTCCTTCGTCCTCCGGCCTTTGTCACTCCCGACCCGGATTACTGCCAACGCTGAGTAATGGATGGTCTCCGCATGGCGCGCCGCCGCTTCATTCCTCCGCGTATGATGTTCAACTTTAGGGCTCTCCAGGTCTTGCTAACATGCACCGGCCCGTTCCACAGGTACACCACGTTAGCCCTGAGCGCTCCCACGAAGTCCCCGCAGTCCTTCTGGATGTGACCGACCGCATCACACCACAAGCACCGATGCCCAGCCGGAGGCCTTCGGTCGCGAGGCTGCTCACTGTCATCCCTCCTTGCTTGTGCAATCTGGAGGTCTCGTACCATCTGCGTCAGCTCTTCCAGTGCCGCTCCTCCGGATGGGCCTTTGACCACGCTGGTCGATGTCGAGCCTGTCTCGAGCCACTCCATGAAGTCCCTCTTTGATAGCCGAAGTGCGTCATCAAGCATGTACTTCTCAAGGAGCTGACCTTCGAATTCTTCCCAGTTCCGGCACTCAACCCGCACATCGAGCAGCTCCGCGTGGATGCCCAACATTGCCACCCAAGGGAATCCAGCCAACCGCCTGTCCTCCAGAATGTCCTTCATTACCATTTCAGCTCGGCAGGCCTCCAGATAGCTCGTGGCATCCTTCCCACCGAACCGGCCTATTGTACTATGAAGAATAGCGTGCGGAAGCAATAGGAAATCGAACGCAGAAAATACCTAGGACAGAGAGAGAGAGAGAGAGCACACAACAAAACTAGATTCAAAATAATACTCAATCTATACATAGGATGTGCTCCGTGGGCACTTTTATACAAGTCCATACGGACTGACAGAAGTATTTGTTGGGATTTCGGTCCCTCCGGATGGGATTTCCGGAGATGAATGACGGCAAGCCCGGTTGCGGTTACGGAGCCGGATGATGAATACCCCGGCTACGGAGCCGGATGATGAAGACCCTGGCTACGGAGCCGGATGATGAAGACCCCGGTTACGGAGCCGGATGATGAAGACCCTGGCTACGGAGCCGGATGATGAATACCCCGGCTACGGAGCCGGATGATGAAGACCCTGGCTACGGAGCCGGATGACGAATGTACCCGAAGAGAGATCCGGATGCGGGGACATATTTGTGAATATGTTTTGCCAAGAGCCCTTGAGGCTATATTTGTAAATAGCCTGAAAGTCATATGTGTATAAATATGACTTAGGGCAAACAGTTTAAATGTTGTTGCTCATTTTATGTTTTCAGCCGTGAGAGCGAAGTGAGAGCAGCCGAGAGAGAGAGAGAGAGAGGAAGAGGTCGACGCCTCTGTGCATTACCGCCACCTGTGGCGAAGACAGTGAGCTCAAGGTTGTTGCCTTGTAGCTTCACCATTGTACATCTCTGTGTATAGTGATAGTTGGAGTTTGAGGACTCCCGTGGTTTTTCCCATTTAGGGTTTTTCCACGTAAAACACCCTGTGTACTCTTCTCTCTATTGTTTTCGTGCATTTTATATTTCCTGTTTTCTGTGAGGTGATCCTATTCCTCGGTTGTGGCCGAGCGCTGTGTGCAACAAAGTGGTATCAGAGCACGGTAACACAGAAAATGGAAGGCGGCGGTAGTGGGCCTCCGGGCATGATGGTGTTGAACTCACAGAACTACGCTGACTGGAAGATAAAGATGGAAGACCTTCTCATCGTCCGAGACCTGTATGAACCGATCGACAATGCCGAGATACCCAAGGGGGTAATAGAGTCGGAGTGGAAGCTCCTGAACCGGAAAGCTGTAGCGACGATCCGGCAATATGTCTATGTAACCATTCTACAACATGTGGCGAATGACACCAACGCATATGAGATGTGGAAGAAGCTGTCGGGCCTCTACGAGAGGAAGAATGCGTTGAACCGGACCTCCCTGATGAGGAAGATAGTGAACCTCAAGTACCGGGACGGCGAGAATATGGTGGAACACGTGAGCACGTTCATGGGATTCGTGAACCAGCTTGCGGCGATCAAGTTCCCGTTGGAGGATGCAATGCAAGCCATCATTCTGATGTGTACATTGCCGGAAAGCTGGGAGAACTTGGTGGTGACTCTCAGCACCTCCTGCACCGAAGATAACTTGTCTCTACAAACGGTAAAGACAAGCATTTTGAACGAAGAAGCGCGTCGGAGAGATAAAGAACCGGTTTCCGATCCGAAGATGCTGCTTACCGAATCGGATCGGGGAAGACAATGGAACCGGAGTCCGCAAAGACGGGAGAAGTCGGGGACCCGGTCGCAGTCAAGAGGAAGACCCACATGCTTCCACTGTGGGAAGCCGGGGCACTTCCGGAAGAATTGTCGGCATTACCGAAAGGACAACGGGGCCGACGACACCGATTCGAAGAAGTCACCGGAGAGAAACGGTGCATACCGGGGAGCCACGGACCGGAGAGGTCCGGATCGGCGAGGGCAGGACCGGAAAGGAACGACGGCACTCGCGGCGAGTGAAGAAGAGATAATGCTCATTACCGAAGAGACGGAGCTGAACCTTGCCGGTGAAGAGATGACCTGGGTGGTCGATTCCGGAGCGTCGTTCCACCTGACCCCGGAGAAGAAATACTTCTCATCCTACACAGCCGGTGAGCACGGCTGTGTCCAGATGGGAAATGAAGGTACATGCCGGATTGCCGGCATAGGAGACGTGTGGCTGATGACATCAACCGGATGCAAGATGCTGCTGAAGGATGTCCGACATGTTCCGGAGGTTCGATTGAACCTGATTTCGGCCGGGAGGCTAGACGATGAAGGCTACACGGGTAGCATCCGGAACGGTGTCATGAAGTTCAGCAAAGGGAGCTTGATAGTGGCTTGGGCCCGGAAGGTCAACACGCTGTACCTGATGAATGCCCGGTTATGTCCGGAAGAGCTGAATGTGGCAGCCGACACTGCCGGTGAGCTGTGGCACAAGAGACTATGCCACATGAGTGAGAAGGGGATGAAGAGGCTTGCAGAAGACAACCTTATTCCAGTGAAGCATGTGCACCTGGAGAAGTGCACCGATTGCCTGGCCGGTAAGCAGAACCGAACCTCCTTCCATTCAAGGCCACCGACGAGACGTAGCGCACCATTGGAGTTGGTGCACACTGATGTGTGTCAGGTAGAAACGAAGTCACATGGCGGAGCCCAGTACTTCGTAACATTCATTGATGATCACAGCCGGAAGCTGTGGACGGCACCGTTGAAGACAAAGGACCAAGTGTTGTGCGTCTTCAAAGAACTCCACGCGAGAGTGGAAAGGGAATCCGGCAAGAAGCTGAAAGCGATACGAGCGGATAACGGAGGGGAATACCGGGGGCAGTTCCAGGAGTACTGTCGCTCGAAGGGAATCCGGCTCGAGTTTACTGTGCCGAAGACGCCGGAACTAAACGGGCTGGCCGAGAGGATGAACCGGACCATAATGGAGAGGGTCCGGAGTATGCTGGCACATGCGAAATTACCCAAGGGGTTTTGGGCTGAGGCAATGTCGACGGCGACATACGTGATAAACAGATCACCCTCAGTACCTTTGGACGGAGACACGCCGCAGAGAGTGTGGACCGGTAGGGAAGTATCCTACCGGCATCTGAAGGTGTTCGGGTGTCTCGCATACGTGCATGTGGCAAAGGACCGGAGAGGAAAGTTAGATCCAAAGACCCGGCCATGCATATTCCTCGGTTACGGCGACGACGAGTTCGGCTACCGAGTATGGGACCCGGTCGACAAGAAGATATTCAGGAGTCGTGATATCATCTTCATGGAGAACAAGACACTCGCCAACTGGGAGTCGGAGAAGAAGATGAAGAGCTCCAAGTCGACCGGTGAGGATAAACTCTACGAGGAGCAGTCCCGACCGGCAAGGGACCGGTTAACACTCGAAGATCCGGCCGAAGACGGTGAAGAAACAGAACCGGCCGAAGAAGATGAAAATGATACCGGAACCGGCCCCGATCTCGAAATGGATTCGGATGAAGAAGAATCGGAAGAACCGGTTATCGAAGCTCCGGAACGGAGATATCCTCTAAGAGAGAGAAGGGCCCCCCGGAGATTTCCGGAACCATAGCACGTGCTGCTAACCGACGAGGGGGAGCCGGAGAGCTTTGAAGAAGCAAAACATGACACCCAGAGCCGCAGGTGGTTGAGTGCCATGCAGGACGAGATGGATTCCCTGCATGAGAACCACACATATGAACTTGTGGAGTTGCCGAAAGGAAAACGGGCACTTCGAAACAAGTGGGTGTTCAAGCTGAAACCGGGAGATGCCGGAAACCCCCCGAGATACAAAGCCAGGATCGTGGTGAAGGGGTTTCAGCAGAAGAAGGGCGTCGACTTCGACGAGATATTTGCCCCGGTAGTGAAGATGACCTCCATCCGGACGGTGCTGAGCATAGCGGCAAGCATGGACCTCGAGGTAGAACAGATGGACGTGAAGACGGCATTCCTTCACGGTGACCTCGAAGAAGAGATCTACATGCAGCAACCGGAAGGATTCGAGAAGAAAGGGAAGGAGCACCTGGTATGCCGGTTGAAGAAGAGCCTTTACGGACTGAAGCAGGCTCCCCGGCAATGGTACCGGAAGTTCGACTCCTTCATGACCGACGAAGGGTACCTCAAAACGCAGTCCGACCACTGCGTGTTTGTGAAGAAGTTCGAAGGAGGAGACTTTCTTATACTCCTCCTGTACGTGGACGACATGTTGATCGTCGGACGGGACCAGGTCAAGATACGGATGCTGAAGAAGGCTCTTCACCGAACCTTCTCAATGAAGGACCTGGGTCCGGCGAGGCAAATACTAGGGATGCACATCATCCGGGACCGGAAGAAGAAGCAGTTGTGGCTGTCACAGGAGAAGTACGTGACGAAGGTGCTTCACCGGTTCAACATGTCGGAAGCAAGACCGGTCGGATCGACCCTCCCGGCAGACTGCAAGCTGTCCAGCAAGCAAAGTCCCAAGACAAAGGCTGAAAAGGAGGATATGATGAAAGTGCCGTATGCCTCAGCCGTCGGGAGCTTGATGTACGCAATGGTGTGTACCCGACTGGACATCGGATATGCAGTCGGAGTGGTGAGCCGGTACATGAGCAATCCCGGCAAAGAGCATTGGAACGCGGCCAAGTGGATACTCCGATACCTGAAGGGCACGGCAAACGTGTGCCTCCGATTCGGCTCCGGCAAGCCCGAACTCGACGGCTTCACCGATTCGGATATGTCGGCTGATGCAGATACCAGCCGGTCCACATCAGGGTATGTGATGACGTATGCAGGGGGAGCTGTTTCATGGCAGTCGAGACTGCAGAAGACGGTTGCGTTGTCAACCACGGAGGCGGAGTACATGGCGGCTGTTGAAGCCGGCAAGGAAATAATATGGATGAAGGACTTCATTAGAGAGCTCGGTATCCGACAGGAGGAGTACCGACTCTACTGCGACAGTCAGAGTGCAATCCACCTTGCGAAGAACGCGGCCTATCACTCCCGGACGAAGCACATCCAGCGAAGATATCACTGGATCCGGGAAAGGATAGAAGACCAGGAGTTCGTGCTGACGAAGATCCACACGGACGAGAACGGCTCAGATATGCTGACCAAAGTGCTCACACCCGACAAGCTGGAAGCATGCCGGAAGAGGATCGGATTGGAGAGACATCCCATGCCGAAGTGAAGGGGGAGTTTGTTGGGATTTCGGTCCCTCCGGATGGGATTTCCGGAGATGAATGACGGCAAGCCCGGTTGCGGTTACGGAGCCGGATGATGAATACCCCGGCTACGGAGCCGGATGATGAAGACCCTGGCTACGGAGCCGGATGATGAAGACCCCGGTTACGGAGCCGGATGATGAAGACCCTGGCTACGGAGCCGGATGATGAATACCCCGGCTACGGAGCCGGATGATGAAGACCCTGGCTACGGAGCCGGATGACGAATGTACCCGAAGAGAGATCCGGATGCGGGGACATATTTGTGAATATGTTTTGCCAAGAGCCCTTGAGGCTATATTTGTAAATAGCCTGAAAGTCATATGTGTATAAATATGACTTAGGGCAAACAGTTTAAATGTTGTTGCTCATTTTATGTTTTCAGCCGTGAGAGCGAAGTGAGAGCAGCCGAGAGAGAGAGAGAGAGAGAGGAAGAGGTCGACGCCTCTGTGCATTACCGCCACCTGTGGCGAAGACAGTGAGCTCAAGGTTGTTGCCTTGTAGCTTCACCATTGTACATCTCTGTGTATAGTGATAGTTGGAGTTTGAGGACTCCCGTGGTTTTTCCCATTTAGGGTTTTTCCACGTAAAACACCCTGTGTACTCTTCTCTCTATTGTTTTCGTGCATTTTATATTTCCTGTTTTCTGTGAGGTGATCCTATTCCTCGGTTGTGGCCGAGCGCTGTGTGCAACAGTATTGACACGTACTTCAATGCTCATAACTGAGCTCTACGCTAACTCCCAAAATATATTCCTACGTGGAATATCTTTCCAACGGACTCGCGGTTTACGCACCGCTACGGCTTCTCGTTATGCACCGGTTTGCGTACTGGTTTATGCACCCGTTTTACGCACCGGTCCGGCCTAACCGATCGGCCCCAACCGATCCGGTTCTCGGCTTGCACAACTGATGTGGCCAATGTTGAGCTTGTATCTCAACATTCCCCCTCAAGCTCAACTTGAGGTTCCATCTGCTCTCCGGTTCCTTCTGGCTTCATGCCTCGCTTGCGCTCCTCGACCCGTTCAATTCTACGCTCCTCGACCCTTTCGGTCAGCTTGTCCACGCTCACATGGCCCTTCCTAGCTTCCTTGTTGTTGCGATGTTGGCGCCTCTTCTGTTGCCTTCTCTTCCGCTTGGCCCTTGGTTGATTCAGGGTATCCAAATCAAACATCTGAACCGAATCGGCTTCCTCCAATCGGTTTTCGCTCTCATCCGAGTTGGCTGTCTCCAACTCGTCCTCGGTCATCTCGCCCTTGGTTGGCTTCGGCTCTTCCTTTCGATTGCTCCCCTTATGTCTGCTTTCGGAATCTTCCGCGGGTCTCGCCCTCGCCTTCTTCAGCCGATCATAAATCGAATTCGTCATCCGACTCAGCATCGTGGTCTTCGTCTTCCGGAACTTCTCTCCCTCTTCCGTGGTCATTCGGGACGTCTCTCCTGCTCAAAGTCGGCACATCGAGGTGACACAACCCAAGCGCATCCGAGAATTGCCGCAACTTGTCAAGACCAAGAGGCTTGGTGACGATGTCGGCGCTCTGCTAATTCATCAGAACCTATTGAAGTTGGACTTCACCGGAGAGGACACGCTCACGGACGAAATGGGAGTGCACCTCAATGTGCTTAGTCCGGGCGTGGAAGACAGGGTTCTTAGCTAGTTGGATGTTGCTGAGGTTGTCATAGTAGATTGTTGTTGGATTGGATACCTCCACCTGCAGATCCTTAAGTAGCCGTTTCAACCATATGGCTTCGCATGTCGCGACAACCACTCCTCTATTCTCGGCTTCGGTGCTCGACAATGCAACTATCAGCTGCTTCTTACTACTCCACGCAATCGCGACACTCCCGAGAGAGAACGTGAAACCAGACATGGATCGGTGATACCCGGCGTTTCCGACCCAATAAACATTGGTGTAACCGACCAACTGCTCGGTAGTATCGGCCCGATATAGTAGCCCCCGGTCTTTAGTGCCATTGACGTACCAGAGAACACGTTGTGCGCACTAAAGGTGCTCCTCGGTTGGTCGCGCCATGAACTGACTAATCACCCTGACCGGGTACCTAAGATCTGGTCGGGTGATGTTCAAGTATATAAGGCTTCCGACTATCTGTCGGAACCTCGTCGGGTCGCATACCTTTCCGGAATCGGGGCGAAGCTTTATGGTTCTATCCAGAGGAGTGGAGACGTACTTACAGTCGGCCATCCCAAATTTGAAGAGCATATTCAGCGCGTAATGACGTTGGATGATCAATATGCCTTCGGGGGTACGGATCACTTCGATCCCGAGGAAGTAATGAAGGTTCTCCATATCCTTCATGTCGAATGATGCTGCGAGCTGGAGCTTCACGCGGTCTATCTCAGCTAGGTCGGCGCCGGTGATGACCAAGTCATCAACATAAAGTAAAATACTAACCGGCCCGAGTCGACCTTTCCGGATGAACAATGAGGAGTTTGATTTTGAAGCACAAAGACCATCCGACGCAATCGTTGCGTGATATTCGTGTTCCAGGTATGCAGGGCTTGCTTTAGTCCGTAAAGGGACTTCTTCAATCGGCACACTACCGAAGTGTTCGTTCTGGAGTGAAATCTAGGGGTTTGTACAATGTACACCAGTTCCTCAAGCTCAACTTGCAGGAACGCATTCCTTAATTCCATCTGATGTAAGTTCCACCCCTTTGCCCCAGCGACTGCAAGCAAAACACGGGCGGTCTTCATCTTTGCGACCGGCGAGAATGTCTCATCGTAGTCGATGCCGTGTTTCTGCGCGTAGCCTTTTGCTACTAACCGGACCTTGTAGCGGTTGACCGAGTCTTCGGTGTTGTACTTGACCTTGTACACCCACCTACATCCGATCGGGTCCCAGATTTCATTCCCTGCCAATGCGTGCATCTCTTCCTCCATTGCAACACACCAATTTGCGTCCTTCGCCGCTTCTACGTAGCTCTCCGGCTCACGCACTTCCGCTACATGCGTCATGTACGCATAGTGATGCGCCATGTACTCGTTGTAACCGAACTGCACAACAGGGTGCTTTTGGCGGGTTGATCGGCGTAATTGCTCAGTAGCCGAAGTTGAGGCTTCCTTGGACGACGCAGACTTCGGTCTCGAAGACCCGTCGTTAGTTCCCTCGGAGTTGGACTCGCGTCGATCCGACTCGTTCCTATCTCTGCCGTAATCCGACACCTTCTTCTTCCCTTTTTCTTTGCATGTAAGCCGCCTCCTCGGCTTCCTGCGTGGGGAATGCACAACCGAGTATCCACTACTCGCCGGCCCTTCATCGGACTGGTCGAACCGACTCAGTCGTCCATTCGGTCCAATTAACCGAAACGAAATCGGACTCTCTTCGCGGGTCCCGATTTCAAGCTCATCCGGAGGCATCTCGGCCTCGCTGACCTCATCATCGGAGCTCAGATTGGAGGTGAGGTCCGGAGTTGGAGGCAAGTACCAGGACGCCGACTTGTCAAACACAATGTCATGGCTCATGCACGCTTGTCTGGTGCGAGGGTTATAACACTTATAACCCTTCTGCTCATCCGAGTAGTCGACCAAGATACACTTCTCGGCTTTCACGTCCAACTTCCTCCATTTCTCCTTCGGTACATGCACATACGCAATGCTACCAAAAACTCTCAAGTGTCGCAGATTCGGCTTCCTTCCGAAATACTGCTCATGCGCTGACACTTTGTCTCCGATTCGATTCTAGATGTATACTGCGGTTCGTACCACCTCGGCCCAATAGAACTTGGGCAAGCTCTTCTCCTCCAGCATTGCCCGTGCCGCTTCTACATTTGACCGTTTCTTCCTCTTGGCCACGCCAGTTTGCTCTAGCGTGTATCTACAACTGAATTCGCGCCGAATTCCCATCTGTTGCAGATAGCCGTTGAATTGACCAGAAAAGTATTCTTTTCCGCCATCCGACCACAGACACTTGATCTTTCATCTTGTTTCCGTTTCCACGAACCCTTTGAGGTCTTGGAAACAGTCGAAGACTTCACTCTTCTTCTCGATGAGATAGATCCACGTGTGCCGCGTATAGTCGTCGATGAAGAGACAAAATATCGACTCCTGCCAAGACTAACGTTCTGTGCCGGCCCCCATACATCGGAATGTATCAAGTCGAGCTTGTTCCGGCTCAGGTTACGCTCGTTAGGGAAAGGAAGTCGGTGTTGCTTCCTGAGTTGGCAGGCTTCCCAAATTTGTGCCTTCCGGCCACTAAATTTGGGCAATCCGAACACCACCTGTTTCGATTGCAGGTCCTGAAGCCGTTGATAGTTGATGTGGCCTATCCTCTTGTGCCATAAGTCAATATCCGACTCGATCTTCTATCCTTTGGTGAATAAAGCGGTGCCGACATCATTGGTGTCGAGGATGAACATCCTCCCGTCTCTGTGCCCTTGCGCAATAATCTGGCCCTCTTCCTCGATGAAGCACCCGAGGTCGACAATCTGTCCAACCGACACCAGGTTCTTCGTGATGGTTGGAACGTGTAATAGGTTCATCAGCTTCCCCTTCTGCCCGACATGGCTCAAGGGAACTTCACCGACATGCACGATTAGGTGAGGAGTGTCGTCTCCGGTTTTGACAACTCCCGATTGTTCCGATTTCTCCAGGAAGGAGAGCCACTCTTTGTGGCTCGTCATGTGATTCGACGCACCGGAATCAACATACCATACCTCCTCCGATTTGGCAGTGGTCTTCTTCATCGAATTTGCCTCATGCTTCATCACCAAGGCTGGCCCCTTACCGGTCTTCCCGGTTCCGGATCCTTTTGATCCTTGTGCGTAGTGCGAGCTTTGCCGGATCAAGATCTGTCCAAATCGGATTCCAGCACTCGTTTTCTCTGTGGCCCTTTTTACCACAGTACCAACATTCTGTGGCAGATTTGTCTTGCAGGCCTCCGGCGCCACCTTGACTCCCCCTGCTTGTGGAAGTCCCGGAACTACTGTCGGCACGTTCTGTGTGCCTTCTTTCCTGCTCTTGCCGGCCGCCTCCAATGCGTGCCGACCCACCTCGTCCCCCATGCCCACGGGGCCTATCCGCCTTCGTGTACAACATCTGACTGTCCGATTAAGTGGTCCTAGACACACTCGCGTGCTTTTCTTCGACCATCAACCTCGATTGCAAGTCGAAGAAGGTCGGTGGTTTCTCCCAGGTGCAGATCGTTGTCCGGATTGGCCCGTACCTTTGCGCTAGACCACCAAGGCATATTTGTACCATTTCGTCTTCGTCCACCATCACGTTGATGGACCCGAGTGCGTCGCAAATCTCCTTTATTTTGGTGGTGTAGTCCGTAACTGACATATCTGTTTGTTAGATGTTGTTCAACTCTTGCCGGAGCTGTAACTTACGGGTTGTGGTACTTGCGGCGAAAATCTTACGTAGATTTTCCCAGGCCTCCCTTGGCGTCTTTGCATCCCTGATGTACCCGAGCATCTGGTCGTGAACACAGGACGCGAGGCTGTATAATACTCGGTTTGCTCCTTGCTCCCATACCGGGAAGTTCTTGTGCCCAGGCTCTGGTGCTACCTCATTCGTTCCTTCCATGAAACTCCAATACCCATGCCCCAGTAGGTACTGGTGCATTTTGTATGACCAGGACGCGTAGTAGCTCCAGTCAAGCTTCTCTGTAGGAACTGAACTCGCCATGCCTCTATCCATCGGTTTTACTTGTTCTTCTTGGTTAGTTTCCTTTCAAGCTATGTCCGCTGCAGAGCATACCATGTGAATAATAGCGTGCGGAAGAAATAGGAACCATGTGAATAATAGCGTGCGGAAGAAATAACATAGAAAATACGCAGGTTTAATGGAGAGCTTGTATATGCACAGTACGCGGGAGAGATAGAGAGAGAGAGCACACAGCAAAACTAGATTCAAAATAATACTCAATCTGTACATAGGATGTGCTCAATGAGCACTTTTATACAATTCCATACGGACTGATAGAAGTACTAACACGTACTTCAATGCTCATAATTGAGCTCTACGCTAACTCCCAAAATATATTCCTATGTGGAATATCTTTCCAACGGCCTCGCGCTTTACGCACCGCTACGACTTCTCGTTACGAACCGGTTTGCGTACTGGTTTACGCACCCGTTTTACGCACCAGTCCGGCCTAACCGATCGGCCCCAACCGATCTGGTTCTCGGCTTGCACAACCGATCCGGCCAATGTTGAGCTTGTATCTCAACATGTACCAACAATCGCTTCGATGGACCTGTCCAGGGCCCCTATGCCCTCATGCGCACTCACTATCTGATCAACGGCAGAAGCCATGGCTTCGGCAAGCTCCGTGTTAATGGGTGGGGGGTGAAACCTAGAATGGTTTGACCCCTCTCCCAAGGGGGTTACGATAAAGAGAGAGAAAAGGAGAGTGAAAATCAGAAATGACACAAAAATGTGAGAGGGGAAAAAGTTATCCATTACATGCCCCATAAGGGGTTTATATGATACATACAATGTAACGGTTACATGACCGTTATAAATAAGATCGTTACACATTCTTGTACACATGCACATAATTGTGCATGTGTCCATACACATACTCATCCTCAAACACTCATTTACTTTACACATACACATCAACCACATCATTACACATAACCTTATGCCTCCCCGTATATTCTTACGGGTAACACATGGCATGCCTGTGGGACAGTGCATTGCACAGTGAACCCACTCTCCATGGCAACTCTTCTCGACCTGAACTCCATCGGTCGTCTCAATGGTCAGAAATCCCTCAACCGGATCACTACGCTACGATTGATAACTTCGATCGGAGCTTTGCTTGACTCGAACCTTCCTTCTCGTTCGGTCAACAGAAGTCACGATTGGATCATACACCAATTGGCTAGTTCATTGTGGCATGGGTCATGAAATCATGTTGTGGATTTGTGTATTCTTTATTTCATCATGTGAAGTGAGTTATATATTTTTTACCCTTTGGTCTTTAAAATTTTGCCCTCAAGTTTTTAAAAAAATAATTATTTTATGCCCTTGAATTTTCGAACTTTTGTCCTCGCCCGAGTGCACTCATGGATATTCTTGCCCATACGGAGATGGATTTCGTTGCATGCGATGCATTGGCGATGACACCAGGCCTCCCTTTCGACATTCCGGTCCATGGTCCAAACGAGATGCACAGTCGATACTTCTAACATGAGGATGTCGTTCTAGTATAGTGGTGATCCTATGTACTGGCGACGACAATGGGCCTCGTTTTCGACATACCGGTCCATGCTCCGAACGAGTTGTACGGTCGATACTTCTAATACGAGGATGTCGTTGTAGTATAGTGGTGAGTATTCCCGCCTATACGTGGGTGACCCGGGTTTGATCTCGGCAACAAGGCGAAGGGCGTGGTGAAGCTCGTCCGCCAAGCAGGGCATATAATACCATGATCTCGTCCAAGTGTAGTCGTGGATATTCCCGGCCATACGCGGACGAATTTCGTTGCATGCTGTGTACTGGTGACGACACTAGGCCTCATTTTCGACATTCCGGACCATGTTCCGAATGAGTTGTAGGGTCGATACTTTTGACATGACAATGTCGTTGTAGTATAGTGGTGAGTATCTTGGCCTGTCATGCGGGTGACCAGGGTTGGATTCCTGGCAACGACACGAAGGGCATGGTGAAGCCAATGTCACCTCCTAGGGCATTGCCGCCATATGCCCAATGCTTTGCTAGCTGCCCCGGATCCTCTACCCCTTTCGACCCCATGTGGGGTACTGTGGGTCATCCGTGAGGCAGGGCACATATTACCATGATCTCGTCCGAGTGCACTCATGGATATTCCCTCCCATACGCAGATGAATTTCGTTGAATGTTGTGTATTGGCGACGACACCAAGCCTCGTTTATGACATTCTGGTCCATGTTCTTAACGAGTTTTGCGGTCGATACTTCCAATACGAGGATGTCGTTGTAGTATAGTGGTAAGTATTCCCGCCTGTCATGAGGGTAACCCGGGTTCGATGTCTTTCGGTCGATAGCCGACTCGGTCGTCGACACACAATAGTGTTCGAACATTTCGTACTGAACGTTCTATCAAAGAATTGTGGTTGTGCGAATAGATATTAAGTTTATGTAATCTTATTGATGTTACACGGACATCGAGATCGTTACTTACCTAATACAGTTGTAGCAGAGTGGAAATAGATAACAGAAAATAAACAACTCCACACCAAGATTTCCTACAACTAATCTTATATTACTAAAAGAAAATGATAGATTTTACAATGCCTTTGGTTCCTTTTTATAGGCAACCTGAATGACTTACTCATCAAGAAATACATATTGGCCTATCGGCAAGAACTGCAAAACTTGTAACTAACTATAATTTTCGGTACTAACTATTTGTGAAGGTAAACGTGCGGAAGCGTTAGACAGAACCGGCTTAGCCGGATAGCAACAAAGAATAAGATGAAGGTTTAATGGTGCAGCTTAATTCACAGAGAGTATACGCAGGAGAGATAGAGAGAGCAGAACATAAACTCAATTCAAAATATCACTCTGAAAACTCTAGACATACAACGTGCTAAACAATACTATTTATCCAAGTCCATAAGGGACTGATAAGTACTTCCATATTCCTACATGCGATTGACACTAACTACGAGACAATGATTACCTAGTAGTCTAGGCTACTACTAAGCTTTCAGTTCCCGCTCGAATCCGGCTCTCCGATCCGTCTCCCCGATCCGGGCGGTTCTTTCTGGATACCATTCGGATACTGATCTGGCTCATCCTTTCGGATGCCGATCCGGATCCGGTTGAGCTTGCTCGCTCAACAAATATATTATGATTCTTTTATAATCTATGTATATTATTAAAGCAAGATGAGAATACAAACCATGTTATCTCATGTATTTCATTAGAAGTTAGCTAACAAAATACATGCACTAAAATAGAAAGACAGGTATACCCTGCTCTGAATCCTCCGCAATAACTTCAAGAGGACATATAAATCGATTGATATATAGAAGGGTTAGGCTCAACAAGTTGTAATGACACAATGGCTAGAGCATATGGCTATTAACCCAAACATCGGAGGTTCAAGCCTTCCTTGGAGCAAGATGTCAAGGTTAGATATTCAACCATGTACTTGAACCTATAAATACGAACTACATAAAAACGACATGAATATATGATGATTGTTTCTAAAGCAACGATATGGATTCAAGGATAAGGAAAACAAGGTCTCTTTTAAGATTGAAATACGATGCATATATAATACACTAAAAAAACGCCTCAAACTAAACTACATATCTTCCACATATTAATTGTTGGAGACGACTAATTGAGATCTAAAAGGTAATGGGACACCTAATATTCTACAAAATCTACATGTTTTAATAGCTCAGTTGGCTAGAGCATATGATTGTTAACCATAAGGTCAGAGGTTCAAGCCCTCCTTGAAGCGATATGTTAAGTTTAGATATTAAGCCCATGTACCTGAACCTATAAATAAGAACTACAAAAAAAACCACATGAATATATGTTGATTATTTTGATAATCTACATATGTTATTAAAGCACGATGAGAATACAAACCATGTTATTGCATGTATTTCATTAGAAGTTAGCCTACAAGATACATGCACTAAAAAAGAAAAACGGGTATACCCTGCTCTGAATGCTCAACAAAAACTTTAAGGGGACGTAAAAATCGATTGATATATAGAAGTGTTCCAACTCAACAAATTGTAATAACACAATGGCTAGAGCGTATAGCTGTTAACCATAAGATAAGAGGGTCAAGCCGTCTTTGCCGCGATATGTCGAGGTTAGATATTCAACCATGTACTTCAACCTCAAAATATGAACTACATAAAAACGACATAAATATATGATGATTGTTTTATAATCTACATATGTTTCTAAAGTAGGGCGATCGATAGATCTATAGAAGTGTTCCGTCTCGAAAAATTGTAACGACATAATGGTTTAGCAAAATTGGATTCAAAGATAAAGACAACAAGGTCTATTTAAAGATTAAAATACGATGCATATATAATACACTAAAAAAACACATCAAACTAAATGAGGGAAAAGCATGACTTGGGTTTGCTTTCATTGAGAGTTGAACTCAAAACCTCCCACTTACTAAACAGGTGCTCTAACCAACTGAGCTACAAAAGCACCTTCTTAAGGTAAACACCACATAGAAAAGTCTTCGATATTGCCACATACAAAAGATAGTCCAGCAAATTGAGGTTCAAATCATTTCGTATAGACAATTCGTATTAAAGAATTCAAAATACAAGGAACCTTGCACTCGGGAGCTATTTCTTTATTCACAAAAAAGACATAATTACCATGCACAAAAAAGACATCTGCAAATAAGTTAGCTAAATATAGGATTATTGATTTCTTTCATTTAGCGTCCACAATTCTTTATTACCAAGTATCATAAAAGGTAATGAGAGACCTAATTTTCAAACAAGAATTACGTACAGTACAGTAGCTCAGTTGGCTAGAGTGTATGGTTATTAAGCACAAGGTTGAAGGTTCAAACCCCTCCTTGGAGCAGCATGTCAAGATTACATATTAAACCCATGTACTTGAACCTATCAATATGAACTACATAAAAAACCACATGAACATATTATGATTGTTTTATAATATAAGTCATGTATTTAATTAGAAGTTAGCTAACAAGATACACAAATTAAAAAACAAGGACGGGCATACCCTACTTTGAATCCTCAGCAAAAACTTTGAGAGGATTTAAAAATCGATCTATCTATAGAAGTGTTCCGGTCGACGAAATTGTAACGCCACAATGGGATAGAAGAATTGGATTCACAGATAAGGAAAACAATGTCTCTTTTAAGATTGAAATACGATGCATATATAATACACTAAAAAAACACCTCAAAGTAAATCATTTGGATTAATCAATTAAAACTAGAAGGGGCTTCGGACTCGGTAGCTAATTCTTTATTAAGAAATAAGACATAATTTATGCGTGAAAAAAGAAATCCAAAAATAAGTCAGATAAATGTGTGATTAGTGATTGCGTTCCTTGAGAGTCAACAAATATTTGTTAAAAAACATTAGAGATTTAATTGAGGGAAGCAATTATATTTTTTCAATGATAATAATGGCATGAGGTGGAGGTTCCGTTCATTTCAAGCAAAACTACATATCTTCCGCATATTAATTGCCGGAACCGACCAATTGATATTTAAAAGGTAATTAGAAACCTAATTATGTGCAAAATTTACGTGCTTCAATAGCTCAGTTGGCTGGAGCGGATGACTATTAACTCTAAGATCCGAGGTTCCAGCCTTGCTGGGCGCAAGATGTCAAGATTAGATACTCAACCATCTACTTGAGCCTATAAATACGAACTACATAAAAACGACATGAATATATGATGATTGTTTTATAATATATGTATGTTACTAAAGCAAGACGATTGATCGATCTATAAAAGTGTTAGGGCTCGACATATTGTAACGACTTAATGGTTTAGCAAAATTGCATTCACAACAAGGTCTATTTTAAAGTTGAAATACGATGCATATATAATACACTAACAAAACATATCAAACTAAATGAGGGAAAAGCACAACTTAGGCTTGCTTTCATTGAGAGTTGAACTCAAAACCTCCTGCTTACTAAACAGGTGTTCTCACCAACTAAGCTACGAAAGCACCTTCTTGATACAAACACCACATAGAAAAGCCTTCGATATTGCCACATACAAAAGGTAGTCCAACAAATTAAGGTTCAAATAATATGGTATAGACAATTCGTATTAATGAATTCAAAATACAAGAAACCTTGCACTAGGGAGCTATTTCTTCATTCACAAACAAGACATAATTACCGGAAAGGACACGCTCACGGACGAAATGGTAATGCACCTCAATGTGCTTGGTCCGTGCGTGGAAAACGGGGTTTTTCGCGAGTTGGATGCTGTTGAGGTTGTCGCAGTAGATCGTCGTCGAATCTGACACCTCCTCTTGCAATTTCGTAAGTAGCCGCTTCAACCATATGGCTTCGCATGTCGCGACAGCCGCTCCTCGGTACTCAGCTTCGGTGCTCGACAGTGCAACTGTCGGCTGCTTCTTACTACTCCACGCGATCGCGGCACTCCCGAGGGAGAACGCGTATCCAGACGTGGATCGGCGATCGGCGACGTTGCCAGCCCAATTAGCATCGGTGTAGGCGACTAACTGCGTGGCTACACCGGTCCGATATAGCAGTCCGCGGTCCTTAGTGCCACTTACGTACCGCAGTACGCGTTGCGCACACTGAAGGTGCTCCTCGGTAGGTCGCGCCATGAACTGACTGATCACCCCGACCGGATAACTGAGGTCGGGTCGGGTGATGGTCAAGTATATGAGGCTTCCGACAATTTGTCGGAACCTCGTCGAGTCGCATACCTTTCCCGTATCGGGACGAAGCTTGACGGTTCTGTCCAGAGGAGTCGAGACGGACTTACAGTCGGCCATCCCGAATTTGAAGATCATACTCAGCACGTAGTGACGTTGGCTGATCAATATGCCTTCGGGGGTACGGATCACTTCGATCCCGAGGAAGTAATGAATGTCCCCCAGATCCTTTATGTCGAACGATGCCGGAAGCTAGAGCTTCACGCGGTCGATTTCACCTAGGTCGGCGCCGGCGATGACCAAGTCATTAACATATAGTAAAATACTAACTGGTCCGAGTCGACCTTTCTGGATGAACAGGGAAGAGTCCGGTTTTGACGTGACGAAGCCCATCCGACGCAGTTGTTGCATGATCTTTGCGTTCCAGGCACGCGGGGCTTGCTTCAGTCCGTAAAGGGACTTCTTCAGTCGGCATACCGCCGAGGAGTTCGTTCCGGAGTGAAATCCGGGGGGCTGTACCATGTACACTTGTTCCTCAAGGTCACCTTGCAGGAACGCATTCTTTACATCCATTTGATGTAGGTGCCACCCCTTGGCCGCGGCTACTGCGAGCATAACCCGGACGGTCGTCATTTTCGCGACCGGCGCAAATGTCTCATCGTAGTCGATGCCGTGTTTCTGCGCGTTGTCGTGAAGAATTTCGGCCAGAGGCAGAAACCGGGGAACATTGGCTACATCGGCGGGGTGCAGCGTGTGTACGCACCCATGTATATTTAGTGTGAATAATGAGGGCGCCTTTATGGCGCCGAAGAGTAGTCAAGTCGGGACAGACGATCCCATGTAAGTCGGGATTTATCCCACATTGTAACGCACCCCTTTCCTTGTTCTATAAAAGGAAGGGAACGCCCTTTGTGAAAGGGGTTGCCCATTTTTGAGTTAGAGTTTATACCGTTAGATTTAGGGTTAGTTACATTTCTTCTTCTTCTTCTTCTTCTTCTCCCCCCTTCGTGTTCGCTTAGGGTTTGTTTCAGCTCATCTCTTGCGCAAGACCCTGCTCGGCGTGACGAGCCCATGAGCGCCCCGACCGGCGGCTTGGTAGCTGACGACTACTGCAACCTACCTCGGTCTGGCTCGACGCCGAGAATGTATTCTTCTTATATATATATATATATATCCGTTTGCGTCTGTCTGTGTATATTCGCGTCTTCGTTGGTGTCGCGTGCTTCCCCTTTCCTGCATTTCCTGTACATAAGGGCGTGAGTCGGGTCGGCATGTGTGTTTGTGTGCGTGTGTGTGCGTGAGTCGATGTTAAGCGCGCGCTCCCTCTCTTTCTCTCTCTCCCTTTGGTCGCTTCCAGTGTTCTTCTGGGATCCCCGGAAACGGTGAAGCACAACTTCCTATGCTCCGTCAATCCCTAGTCCAAGACCCCCGTGGTCCCGCCTTTCTCCAAGCACGCGCGTAACAACGCGACAGCGTAGCCCTTTGCCACTAGCCGAGCCTTGTACCGGTTGACCGAGCCATCGGTGTTGTACTTGACTTTGTAAACCCACCTACAACCGATCGGTTTTACCCCTTTTGGAGCGTCAATGAGGTCCCAGGTCTCGTTCTCCGCCAATGCGTGCATCTCTTCCTCCATCGCGGCACGCCAATTCGCATCTTTAGCCGCTTCTGCGTAGCTCTCCGGCTCACGCACTTCCGCAACACGGGTCATGTACGCATAATGATGCGCCATGTACTCGTTGTATCCGAACCGCAAAACATGATTCTTCTGGCGGGTAGATTGGCGTAATCTCACATTAGCCGATGTTGAGGCCTTCTCGGTCGACGCGGACTTCACCTTCAAAGACTCGTCACCGGTTCCCTCAGAGTCGGACTCGCGTCGGTCTGACTCGTTCCTATCCGTGCCGGAATCCGACACCTTCTTCTTCCCTTTCTCTTTGCGCGTAAGCCGTCTCCTCGGCTTCCTGCGCGGGGAATGCATGACCGAGTCTCCACTACTCGTCGGCTCTTCATCGGACTGGTCGTACCGACTCAGTCGTCCAATCGGTCCACCTAACCGGAGTGAAATCGGACTCTCTTCACGGGTCTCGATTTCGGGCTCATCCGGAGGCATCTCGGCCTCGCTGACCTCATCGTCAGAACTCGGATTAGAGTCGGCGTTCGGAGTCGGGGGCTGGTACCAGGACGCGGACTCGTCAAACACAACGTCGCGGCTAACACGCGCTTGTTTGGTGCGAGGATTATAGCACTTATAACCCTTCTGCTCGTCGTAGTAACCGACCAAGATGCATTTCTCGGCCTTTGCGTCCAGCTTCCTCCTTTTCTCCTTCGGTACATGCACATACGCAATGCTACTGAACACCCTCAAGTGTCGCAAGTTCGGCTTCGTTCCGAAATATAGCTCGTGCGCCAACACTTTGTCTCCGATCCGGTTCTGGATGTATACCGCGGTCCTTACCGCCTTGGCCCAGTAGAACTTGGGCAGGCTCTTCTCCTCCATCATTGCCTGTGCCGCTTCCACAACTGACCGATTCTTTCTCTCGGCCACGCCGTTCTGCTCCGGCGTGTATCTACAACTGAATTCGCGCTGAATTCCCATTTGTTGTAGATAACCGTTGAATTGACCACAAAAGTACTCTTTCCCGCCATCCGACCACAGGCACTTGATCTGTAGGGAACTCGACGTTCCTTATGTCCGACGCTCGGCCACAACCGAGATTCTTTTCATACACAGAAAAAACAGGTAATGAACTGCGACACAAAAGGGAGAAATGGTACACAGGAGGTTTACGTGGAAAACCCCAAAATAGGGAAAAAAACCACGGCAGCCCACAAGCTGCAAACTGTCACTATGTAGGAATATACAACAGTGAGTTCACTGAGGCAACGACCTCGTGCTCTCAGATCTTCGCAACAGGCGGCGGTTACAACAGAGGCAACGACCTCGTCTCTCTCCCTCTCTCTCTGTACAGTTACGCGCTCTCACTTCTTCTTGCACCAACAAGGAAGAATAACAACAACAAAAAACGACACACAAAAAGTTTGCCCTAAGTCATATTTATACTAATATGACTTTTCGGCTATTTACAAATGTAGCCTCGATGGGCTCTCAGAAACATATTTACGAATATGTCTCTTCCTCTGGTTCATACCGGGCCTGCACCATCCGGCTCTCCGTAGTCGGGTACTCCCCATCCGGTTCATACCGGGCCTACACCATCCGGTTCATACCGTTTCCCATCCGGCACTGCTCTTCTCCCTTCCCATCCGGAGGGACCTGTCTCCCAACATGATCTTTCGTCCCGTTTCCGTTTCCACGAACCCTTTGAGGTCCTGGAAATAGTCGAAGAATTCGCTCTTCCTTTCAATGAGGTAGATCCACGTGTGCCGCGTGTGGTCGTTGATGAAGGAGACGAAATATCAGCTCCCGCCAAGACTAACATTTTGTGCCGGCCCCCACACATTGGAGTGTATAAGGTCGAGCTTGTTCCGGCTCCGGTTGCGCTCGTTGGGGAAAGGAAGTCGGTGTTGCTTCCCGAGCTGCAGGCTACACAAATTTGTGCCTTTCGGCCACTAAATTTGGGCAATCCGAACACTACCTGTTTCGATTGCAGATCTTGAAGCCGCTGGTGGTTGACGTGGCCTATCCGCTTGTGGCACAAGTCAATGTCCAACTCGGATTTTTGTCCCTTCACGAACATTGTGGTGCCGCCGTTAGTGGAGTCGAGGATGAACATCCTCTCGTCTTTGCGCCCTTGCGCAATCACACGGCCTTCTTCCTCAATGAAGCACCCAAGGTGTGTAAACAGAACCTCCATCCCTTGGTCGACGATCTATCCGACCGAGACCAAGTTCTTCGTGATTGTCGGAACGTGCACCACGTTCATGAGTTTCCCTTTCTGCCCAACATGGCTAAGGGGAACTTCTCTAACATTCGCGATCGGATGCGGAGTGTCGTCTCCAACTGCGACTACTCCAGGTTGTATTGGCTTTTCAAGGTACGAGAACCACTTGTTACGGCTCGTCATGTGGTTTGATGCTCCGGAGTCTACGTACCACACCTCGTCCAATCTCAGGGTGGTCTGTTTCATTGAGTTTGCTTCGTGTCTCGTCATGAAGGCAGTCCCTTCTCCGGCTCTCCCGTAGTCTTCGGCGTAGTGCGATCGCTACCGATTTCCTTTGTCGGTATGTCCGAAGCCGTTTCCGGAACCGGTTCTCTCCGACTCGGCACGCTTCTTCCAACACTCACTTTCCCTGTAGCCTTTCTTGCCACAATACCAGCACTCCGCGATGGCCTTCCCTTGCCGGTTCTCATCGCTTCGACTCCCCCTGTTTCCGGAGGGTCCGGAGTTGCTGTCGGCATCACTTCGGTGCCTTCTTCCTTGATCTCGTCGGCCGCCTCCATTGCGCGCCGACTCGCCTCGTCCTCCACGTCCACGGGGCCTATCTTCCTCTGTGTACAACATTCTGGTGTCGGTGTGCGTGCTTGTAGACGCACCCGCGTGGTTCTCCTCTACCAGGAGCATTGACTATAAGTCGAAAAAGGACGGTGTATTCCCCCGGGTACACACAACCGTTCGGAACGCTCCGAACTTCGACGCCAAACCTCCGAGACAGATCTGGACCATCTCACTCTCCTGGATGTTCACCTTTATGGAGGTGAGGGAGTCGCAGATATCCTTGATCTTCGAGGTATAGTCCGCCACCGACAAGTCGCGTTGTCGTAGGTTGCTCAACTCTTGTCGGAGCTGAAGCTTCTTGGCTGTGGTGCTCGCGGCGAAAATCTTCTTCAGATTTTCCCACACACCCTTTGGCGTCTTTGCATCCCGAACATAGCTCAATAGTTGTTCGCCCACACACGACGCGAAGCAGTATAATACCCTGCTCGCCAATTGCTCCCACGACGGGAAGTCTCTGTGTGTCGATTCAGGTGCCGCGTCATTAGCTTCTTCGACATAACTCCAGTAGCCGTGCCCGAGCAGGTACTGGTGCATCTTGTAGGACCAAGACGCGTAGTTGGTTCTGTCGAGCTTCTCTGTTGGAAGCGAGCTTGCCATGCCTCTATCCATCGTTCTTCTTGTTCTTCTTCATCAAGTTGTGTCGGCTGCAGAGAGGTTCTCAACCCTCGCGCTCTGATACCATGTAGAAAGTAGCGTGCGGAAGCAAGTATGAAGACCGAACAGAAGGAAGAACACTCAAGTTTAATGGAGAGCTTGAGCTTATGCAGTATACGCGGGAGAGACAGAGAGAGTGAGAGAGAGAGAACACAAGAACTATATTCAACAAAAACTTGATTCACTACACTCTATACATATGTGTGTTCAATGAACACTTTTATACAAGTCCTAGAAGGACTGACAGAAGTACTGACAGTACTTCAATGCTCATTGAGAGCTCCTACACTAACTCCCAAATATATTCCTCACGGAATATCTTTCTTAACGGCCTCCCGGTTTACGCACCAATCCGGCCCTACCTACGCACCGGTCTGCGTACCGGTTTACGCACTCGGCCTAACTGATCGGTTCCAACCGATACGGTCCTCGGCTTCTTCAGCTGATCCGGCCGATGTTGAGCTTGTCTCTCAACATAAATATAGGAATATTAATTGTTTTCATTTAGTGTTAACAATTCTTTATTACCAAGTATTATAAAAGCTAATCAGAAACCTAATTTTGTGTAAGATTTACATAGTTCAATAGCTCAGTTGGCTACAGTGTATGGCTGTTAAGCATAAGGTCAGGGGTTCAAGCCCTCCTTGGAGCGACATTATCTGGTACTATCGGTTTGCTTCGGTGTTGGAGTGATACCATTATCACCAATGGTTTCTCTAATTGCATCCACATGAAAGATGGTAATCCTAGAGCCCAAGCTACTGATGCATACATGAGGTAGGGAGTCAGTAATGAGTCAAAGAGCCACCCTTTAGTCCATGTCTCTTGAAAGTATGCTTCATGGTATTGTATCTCGAGGAGTGAGAGGCATGCATCTCGTCTCGTAAGTCTATCGTTCGCTGCTTATGTCATCAAAACTTTACCTGAGCAGTCATTAAAAGTGACTCCGAGATAAAGATATGATCCAACCACCTCAATTGGGTTATGGTAGATAGTTAGGTGACACTTACCTCTAACTTGGGCCGATATGTGGAAGATAAGGAGTTTAGTTTTGCCTAAATTCACTGTCAATCCTCATTGTGCACAAAAGTAATCTAAGCTATTAAGGTGCCTTTGTAGGTCATGTTCGGATTCAGAGAGTAAAACTATGTCATCTGCATAGAGCAAGATACGAACCTACGTATCCCGAAGGACAACTCCGTTGCCTCCCTTACAAGCAATAAAATTTGTGATCTCGTCAATGTAGATCCCAAAAAGACTGGCAGATAGGGGGCAACCTTGTTTTAATCCAATAGTGTTGGTGAAACAATTGGATAGGCCACATGGGCATTGAACACACCCAAACACTTGTTCATATAGTGCGTAGATGGCCCAAACCATGTCATCTGGTATCCTCAAGATTTTAAGCCGATCAAAACAACCACTCCTTAGGGACAATGTCAAAGGCTTTGCGGAAGTTCACAAAATAACAATACAACTTCTTCTTGCGAGCCTTAGTTTAGTCAATTAAGCATATAACTGTGAAGATATGATCGTCTAATGCCAATATGTTAAGGTGCGCGAACATTTAGGGTCTCCATATAATCCCTAAGCTTTGCCTGCATTACTACACCATATAATTTAGCAAGGGTATGACCTATCATAATGATTCTATATGTATTTGGGTCCATGGGGTCCCCCACTTTATGTATGGGGGTCACTGTGTTCATAGTC
This sequence comes from Azolla caroliniana, assembly GCF_043228905.1. Classification (NCBI taxonomy): domain Eukaryota; kingdom Viridiplantae; phylum Streptophyta; class Polypodiopsida; order Salviniales; family Salviniaceae; genus Azolla; species Azolla caroliniana. The sequence continues at coordinate 14,996,330 of NW_028230450.1, read as the reverse complement.
CATTGTGGTGGAAAACACTTCGCGAGGGCACTATTAAAGATTAGAGTGAGCAAGGGAGCTAAGCACTCTCTCGCATGTATGATGTGTTCTACTTGAAATCCTCTGTGGTCCATGGACTTCCTATGTTGTAATTTCTTTATGACCTTCGCGACCCTAGAGTGTCCTCACGGTAGGTCAAGGTGTAGAAGGCATTGGAATGGTTGGTTGGTTTGGGATTTCGAAAAGTCTCTCTGTATGTATGTGTGCCAGGTTTCGGGATTTTCAATGGGTGTTTGTAGTCTTGGTTTCCGTAATCTCTTCCATGTAGTGGCGCAATCGCTACTCATGAGCATATGGTAGAGTTCTGAATATTGGGATGCCTCCCATGCCCATCTCTAACAACGTGTCATCTTGCGTCGATACCAGAAACAGCCGAAATTGGAGGAGACAAGAAGAAAAAGGAAGCTGAGTCAACAAAAGAAGTCGGCAGATCCAAACAAGCGGCGACGGCGGTAGAGTCAAGAAGAACCAAGCCGACGGGAAGGAGAAGGCCAAGACCCGAACGTGGTCCGACGTGGTGAAGGGCCTAAAGGTTGAAGAAGAATTGGAGACTACCAATTTGGACAAGAGCTAGAACGAATCATATGTAGTCGATTTGGAGGAGTCGAATCAATAGAAGGCCAAACGAACGAGGAGGCAACGGAAACCAACATCGACGCAGAGGGACCGACGAGTCGAGGAGTGTGAAAGTCAAAACAACGAAGGAGCTGAGAAGGGCCTTATGAGCAGAGAAATTGACCAAAAAGATCGAGGAGCGCAGAACTGGACAAATCGCAGGAAGCAGAACTAGACCAGACGAGGAGAGCGAGCTAGGTGGGAGGACGTCAGTACTTCTGTTACTCCTTTCTCAGGACTTCTATAAATGTGCTCACTAAGCACATTATATATAGAGAGCACTACTATTTTTAATTGAGTTTATGTTATCCTGCTCTCTTGGTCTCTCCCATGAACTATTTTTTCTAAGCTTCCATTAAACTTGTGTTTATTCTCTATTGCTATCAAGTGTAACCAGTTTTGTCAAAGCTTCCGCGTATTAACTTTCACAAACTACATCAAAAACCACGTGAATATATTATGATTGTTTTATAATCTATGTATGTTATTAAAACAAAGATGAGAATACAAACCATGTTATCTCATGTATTTAATTAGAGGTTTGGTAACAAGATACACACATTAAAAAAGAAAGACTGGTATACCCTGCTCTAAATCCTCAGCAGAAACTTCGAAATACGATGCATATATAATACACTAAACAAACACCTCAAACTAAATAATTTGGATTAATCAATTAAAACTAGAAGGGGCTTTGGATTCGGTAGCTAATTCTTTATTCAGAAATAAGACATAATTTATGCGTGAAAAAAGAAATCCAAAAATAAGTAAGATAAATGTGAGATTAGTGATTGCGTTCTTGAGAGTCAACAAATCTTTGTTAAAAAACATTAGAGATGCAATTGAGGGAAGCAATTATATTTTTTCTATGATAATAATTACATGAGGTGGAGGTTCCGATCATTTCGAGCAAAACTACATATCTTTAGCATATTAAATGCCAGAACCAACCAATTGAGATTTAAAAGGTAATGAGATACCTAATTTTGGGAAAATTTTACGTGCTTCAATACATAAGTTGGCTAGAGCGTATGGTTATTAACCCTAAGATCAGATATTCAAGCCTTCCTTGGCGCGAGATGTCAAGGTTAGATATTCAACCATCTACTTGAACCTATAAATATGAACTACATAAAAACAACATGAATATATGATGATTGTTTTATAATATATGTATGTTACTAAAGCAGGATGATCGATCGATCTATAGAAGTGTTCCGGCTCGACAAATTGTAACGATAGAATAGTTTAGAAAAATTGCATTCACAAATAAGGACAACAAGGTGTATTTTAAGATTGAAATACGATGCATATATAATACACTAAAATAACACGTCAAACTAAATGAGGGAACTCAAGACCTCCCACTTACTAAACATGTAATCTAACCAACAGAGCTACGAAAGCACCTTCTTAATACAAACACGACATAGAAAAGTCTTAGATATTGACACATACAAAAGATAATCCAACAAATTCAGGTTCAAATAATTTGGTATAGATAATTGGTATTAAAGAAATCAAAATACAAGGAACCTTGCACTAGGCAGCTATTTCTTTATTCACAAACAAGACATAATTACAGTGCAAAAAAAAGACATCTGAAAATAAGTGAGCTAAATATAGGATTATTGATTGCTTTTATTCAGCATCAAGAACTCTTTATTACCAAGTGTCACAAAAGGTCGGAGGTTCAAGCCCTCCTTGGAGCAACATATTAAGTTGAAAAAGTGCCTCTACAAACATCGGGGATAAACCAAACTCAAACCTAATGATGTCATGTGCTACTGTAGATTTGCTTCGGAGTAGGCGCGATAACATTATTACCAATGGTCTCTCTAATTGCATCCACATGAAAGTTGTTATTCCTAGAGCCCAAACCATTGATGCATACATGAGGGAGCGAGTCACTAATGAGTCAAAGAGCCACCCTTTAGTCTGTGGCTCTTGAAATTATGCTTGATGGCATTGTCTCTGGAGTAGTGAGAGGGATGCATGTCCTCTCGTATTTCTAGCCTTCGTTTCTTGTGTGATCGAAAATTTACCTGAGTGGTCATAGAAAGTAACTCCAAGCTAGACATATGATCCAACCAGCTCCACTGGGCTATGGTAGATAGTTAGGTGACACTTAGCTCTAACTTGGGCCAATGTGTGGAAGATAAGGACTTTAGTTTTCCGTAGAGTCGCTGCCAATCCTCATTGTGCGCAAAAGTCATCTCAACCATTAAGGTGCCTTTGTAGGTCCTGTTCGTATTCCGAGAGCAAAATTATGGCGTCTACTTAGAGCAAGATACAATCTTGCTTATCCCCAAGGATAACTCCGTTGCCTCCCTTACGAGCAAAATCTATGTGTTTCAATAGCTCAGTTCGCTAGAGTGTATGGCTGTTAAGGGTAAGCTCGGAGGATCAAGCCCTCCTTGGAGCCACATGTGAAGATTAGATATTGAACGCATGTACTTGAACCTATCAATATGAACTACATAAAAAACCACATGAATATATTATAACTTTTTCATAATCAACATATGCCGTTGAAGCAAAGATGAGAATACAGACCACGTTATCTCATGTATTTAATTAGAAGTTAGCTAACAAGATACACTTATTAAAAATGAAAGACGGGTATACCCTGCTCTGAATCCTTAGCAAAAACTTTGAGATGAGTTAAAAATCGATCATTCTATAGAACTGTTCCGGCCCACCAAATTGTAACCACAGAATGGGTTGGCAGAATTGCATTCAAAGATAAGGAAAACAAGGTCTCTTTTAAGATTTAAATACAATGCATATATAATACACTAAGAAAATGCCTCAAACTAAATACTTTGGATTAATCAATTAAATGTACATGGGGCCTTGGACTCGGCAGCTAATTCTTTATTCAGATATAAGACATAATTTATGAGCAAAAGAATAAATCCAAATATAACTGAGATAAATGTGAGATTAGTGATTGTGTTCCTTTAGAATCAACAAATCTGTGTTATAAAACATTATCTAGATTCCATTGAGGGAATCAACTATATTTTTTCGATGATAATAAGGTCGGAGGTTCAAGCCCTACTTGGAGCGAGATGTCAAGTTTAGATATTAATCCCGTGTACATGAACCTATAAATATGAAATACCTAAAAAACCAATTTAATTAATCCCATGTACTTGAACATATAAATATGAAATACGTATAAACTACATATCTTCTGCATTTTAATTGCCTGAGACGAGAAATTGAGATCTAGAAGGTAGTGGGGTACCTAATATTATACAAAATCTATGTGCTTCAATAGCTCAGTTGGCTAGAGCGTATGGCTGTTAACCATAAGGTCGGAGTTCAAGCCCTCCTTGGAGCGATATGTCAAGTTTAGATATTAATCCTGTGTACAAGAACCTATAAATATGAAATACCTAAAAAACCAATTTAATTAATCCCATGTACGTGAACCTATAAATATGAAATACCTATGAACTACATATCTTCCGCATTTTAATTGCTTGAGACGACCAATTGAGATCTAGAACCTATAAATATGAAATACCTAAAAAGCCAATTTATTTAATCCCATGTACTCGAACCTATACATATGAAATACCTATGAACTACATATATTCCAAATTTTAATTGCTTGAGACGACAATTGAGATCTAGAAGGTAATGGGGTACCTAATATTAAACAAAATCCATGTGCTTCAATAGCTCAGTTGGCTAGAGCGTATGACTGTTAACCATAAGGTCGGAGGTTCAAGCCCTCTTTGGAGCGACATGTCAAGTTTAGATATTAATCCCGTGTACATGAACCTATAAATATGAAATACCTAAAAAACCAATTTAATTAATCCCATGTACATGAACATATAAATATGAAATACGTATAAACTACATATCTTCTGCATTTTAATTGCCTGAGACGAGAAATTGAGATCTAGAAGGTAGTGGGGTACCTAATATTATACAAAATCTATGTGCTTCAATAGCTCAGTTGGCTAGAGCGTATGGCTGTTAACCATAAGGTCGGAGGTTCAAGCCCTCCTTGGAGCGATATGTCAAGTTTAGATATTAATCCTGTGTACAAGAACCTATAAATATGAAATACCTAAAAAACCAATTTAATTAATCCCATGTACGTGAACCTATAAATATGAAATACCTATGAACTACATATCTTCCGCATTTTAATTGCTTGAGACGACCAATTGAGATCTAGAACCTATAAATATGAAATACCTAAAAAGCCAATTTAATTAATCCCATGTACTCGAACCTATACATATGAAATACCTATGAACTACATATATTCCAAATTTTAATTGCTTGAGACGACAATTGAGATCTAGAAGGTAATGGGGTACCTAATATTAAACAAAATCCATGTGCTTCAATAGCTCAGTTGGCTAGAGCGTATGACTGTTAACCATAAGGTCGGAGGTTCAAGCCCTCTTTGGAGGGACATGTCAAGTTTAGATATTAATCCCGTGTACATGAACCTATAAATATGAAATACCTAAAAAACCAATTTAATTAATCCCATGTACATGAACATATAAATATGAAATACGTATAAACTACATATCTTCTGCATTTTAATTGCCTGAGACGAGAAATTGAGATCTAGAAGGTAGTGGGGTACCTAATATTATACAAAATCTATGTGCTTCAATAGCTCAGTTGGCTAGAGCGTATGGCTGTTAACCATAAGGTCGGAGGTTCAAGCCCTCCTTGGAGCGATATGTCAAGTTTAGATATTAATCCTGTGTACAAGAACCTATAAATATGAAATACCTAAAAAACCAATTTAATTAATCCCATGTACGTGAACCTATAAATATGAAATACCTATGAACTACATATCTTCCGCATTTTAATTGCTTGAGACGACCAATTGAGATCTAGAACCTATAAATATGAAATACCTAAAAAGCCAATTTAATTAATCCCATGTACTCGAACCTATACATATGAAATACCTATGAACTACATATATTCCAAATTTTAATTGCTTGAGACGACAATTGAGATCTAGAAGGTAATGGGGTACCTAATATTAAACAAAATCCATGTGCTTCAATAGCTCAGTTGGCTAGAGCGTATGACTGTTAACCATAAGGTCGGAGGTTCAAGCCCTCTTTGGAGGGACATGTCAAGTTTAGATATTAATCCCGTGTACATGAACCTATAAATATGAAATACCTAAAAAACCAATTTAATTAATCCCATGTACATGAACATATAAATATGAAATACGTATAAACTACATATCTTCTGCATTTTAATTGCCTGAGACGAGAAATTGAGATCTAGAAGGTAGTGGGGTACCTAATATTATACAAAATCTATGTGCTTCAATAGCTCAGTTGGCTAGAGCGTATGGCTGTTAACCATAAGGTCGGAGGTTCAAGCCCTCCTTGGAGCGATATGTCAAGTTTAGATATTAATCCTGTGTACAAGAACCTATAAATATGAAATACCTAAAAAACCAATTTAATTAATCCCATCTACGTGAACCTATAAATATGAAATACCTATGAACTACATATCTTCCGCATTTTAATTGCTTGAGACGACCAATTGAGATCTAGAACCTATAAATATGAAATACCTAAAAAGCCAATTTAGTTAATCCCATGTACTCGAACCTATACATATGAAATACCTCTGAACTACATATATTCCAAATTTTAATTGCTTGAGACGACAATTGAGATCTAGAAGGTAATGGGATACCTAATATTAAACAAAATCCATGTGCTTCAATAGCTCAGTTGGCTAGAGCGTATGACTGTTAACCATAAGGTCGGAGGTTCAAGCCCTCTTTGGAGCGACATGTCAAGTTTAGATATTAATCCCGTGTACATGAACCTATAAATATGAAATACCTAAAAAACCAATTTAATTAATCCCATGTACATGAACATATAAATATGAAATACGTATAAACTACATATCTTGTGCATTTTAATTGCCTGAGACGAGAAATTGAGATCTAGAAGGTAGTGGGGTACCTAATATTATACAAAATCTATGTGCTTCAATAGCTCAGTTGGCTAGAGCGTATGGCTGTTAACCATAAGGTCGGAGGTTCAAGCCCTCCTTGGAGCGAAATGTCAAGTTTAGATATTAATCCTGTGTACAAGAACCTATAAATATGAAATACCTAAAAAACCAATTTAATTAATCCCATGTACGTGAACCTATAAATATGAAATACCTATGAACTACATATCTTCCGCATTTTAATTGCTTGAGACGACCAATTGAGATCTAGAACCTATAAATATGAAATACCTAAAAAGCCAATTTAATTAATCCCATGTACTCGAACCTATACATATGAAATACCTATGAACTACATATATTCCAAATTTTAATTGCTTGAGACGACAATTGAGATCTAGAAGGTAATGGGGTACCTAATATTAAACAAAATCCATGTGCTTCAATAGCTCAGTTGGCTAGAGCGTATGACTGTTAACCATAAGGTCGGAGGTTCAAGCCCTCTTTGGAGGGACATGTCAAGTTTAGATATTAATCCCGTGTACATGAACCTATAAATATGAAATACCTAAAAAACCAATTTAATTAATCCCATGTACATGAACATATAAATATGAAATACGTATAAACTACATATCTTCTGCATTTTAATTGCCTGAGACGAGAAATTGAGATCTAGAAGGTAGTGGGGTACCTAATATTATACAAAATCTATGTGCTTCAATAGCTCAGTTGGCTAGAGCGTATGGCTGTTAACCATAAGGTCGGAGGTTCAAGCCCTCCTTGGAGCGATATGTCAAGTTTAGATATTAATCCTGTGTACAAGAACCTATAAATATGAAATACCTAAAAAACCAATTTAATTAATCCCATCTACGTGAACCTATAAATATGAAATACCTATGAACTACATATCTTCCGCATTTTAATTGCTTGAGACGACCAATTGAGATCTAGAACCTATAAATATGAAATACCTAAAAAGCCAATTTAGTTAATCCCATGTACTCAAACCTATACATATGAAATACCTCTGAACTACATATATTCCAAATTTTAATTGCTTGAGACGACAATTGAGATCTAGAAGGTAATGGGATACCTAATATTAAACAAAATCCATGTGCTTCAATAGCTCAGTTGGCTAGAGCGTATGACTGTTAACCATAAGGTCGGAGGTTCAAGCCCTCTTTGGAGCGACATGTCAAGTTTAGATATTAATCCCGTGTACATGAACCTATAAATATGAAATACCTAAAAAACCAATTTAATTAATCCCATGTACATGAACATATAAATATGAAATACGTATAAACTACATATCTTGTGCATTTTAATTGCCTGAGACGAGAAATTGAGATCTAGAAGGTAGTGGGGTACCTAATATTATACAAAATCTATGTGCTTCAATAGCTCAGTTGGCTAGAGCGTATGGCTGTTAACCATAAGGTCGGAGGTTCAAGCCCTCCTTGGAGCGAAATGTCAAGTTTAGATATTAATCCTGTGTACAAGAACCTATAAATATGAAATACCTAAAAAACCAATTTAATTAATCCCATGTACGTGAACCTATAAATATGAAATACCTATGAACTACATATCTTCCGCATTTTAATTGCTTGAGACGACCAATTGAGATCTAGAACCTATAAATATGAAATACCTAAAAAGCCAATTTAATTAATCCCATGTACTCGAACCTATACATATGAAATACCTATGAACTACATATATTCCAAATTTTAATTGCTTGAGACGACAATTGAGATCTAGAAGGTAATGGGGTACCTAATATTAAACAAAATCCATGTGCTTCAATAGCTCAGTTGGCTAGAGCGTATGACTGTTAACCATAAGGTCGGAGGTTCAAGCCCTCTTTGGAGGGACATGTCAAGTTTAGATATTAATCCCGTGTACATGAACCTATAAATATGAAATACCTAAAAAACCAATTTAATTAATCCCATGTACATGAACATATAAATATGAAATACGTATAAACTACATATCTTCTGCATTTTAATTGCCTGAGACGAGAAATTGAGATCTAGAAGGTAGTGGGGTACCTAATATTATACAAAATCTATGTGCTTCAATAGCTCAGTTGGCTAGAGCGTATGGCTGTTAACCATAAGGTCGGAGGTTCAAGCCCTCCTCGGAGCGATATGTCAAGTTTAGATATTAATCCTGTGTACAAGAACCTATAAATATGAAATACCTAAAAAACCAATTTAATTAATCCCATCTACGTGAACCTATAAATATGAAATACCTATGAACTACATATCTTCCGCATTTTAATTGCTTGAGACGACCAATTGAGATCTAGAACCTATAAATATGAAATACCTAAAAAGCCAATTTAGTTAATCCCATGTACTCAAACCTATACATATGAAATACCTCTGAACTACATATATTCCAAATTTTAATTGCTTGAGACGACAATTGAGATCTAGAAGGTAATGGGATACCTAATATTAAACAAAATCCATGTGCTTCAATAGCTCAGTTGGCTAGAGCGTATGACTGTTAACCATAAGGTCGGAGGTTCAAGCCCTCTTTGGAGCGACATGTCAAGTTTAGATATTAATCCCGTGTACATGAACCTATAAATATGAAATACCTAAAAAACCAATTTAATTAATCCCATGTACATGAACATATAAATATGAAATACGTATAAACTACATATCTTGTGCATTTTAATTGCCTGAGACGAGAAATTGAGATCTAGAAGGTAGTGGGGTACCTAATATTATACAAAATCTATGTGCTTCAATAGCTCAGTTGGCTAGAGCGTATGGCTGTTAACCATAAGGTCGGAGGTTCAAGCCCTACTTGGAGCGATATGTCAAGTTTAGATATTAATCCTGTGTACAAGAACCTATAAATATGAAATACCTAAAAAACCAATTTAATTAATCCCATGTACGTGAACCTATAAATATGAAATACCTATGAACTACATATCTTCCGCATTTTAATTGCTTGAGACGACCAATTGAGATCTAGAACCTATAAATATGAAGTACCTAAAAAGCCAATTTAGTTAATCCCATGTACTCAAACCTATACATATGAAATACCTCTGAACTACATATATTCCAAATTTTAATTGCTTGAGACGACAATTGAGATCTAGAAGGTAATGGGGTACCTAATATTATACAAAATCCATGTGCTTCAATAGCTCAGTTCGCTAGAGCGTATGGCTGTTAACCAAAAGGTTGAAGGTTCAAGCCCTCCTTGGAGCGACATGTCAAGTTTAGATATTAATCTCGTGTACATGAACCTATAAATATTAAATACCTAAAAAATCAATTTAATAAATGCCATGTACTTGAACCTAGAAATATGAAAATACGTATAAACTACATATCTTCTACATTTTAATTGCCTGAGACGAGAAATTGAGATCTAGAAGGTAGTGGGGTACCTAATTTTATAAAAGTATATGTGCTTCAATAGATCAGTTGGCTAGAGCGTATGATTGTTTACCATAAGGTCGGAGGTTCAAGACCTCCTTGGAGCCACATGTCAAGTTTAGATATTAATCCCGTGTACTTGAACCTATAAATATGAAATACCTAAAAAACCAATTTAATTAATCCCATGTACTTGAAACTATAAATATAAAATACCTATGAACTACATATCTCCTGCATTTTAATTGTTTGAGACGACCAATTGAAATCTAGAAGCTATAAATATGAAATACCTAAAAAGCCAATTTAATTAATCCCATGTACTTGATCCTATAAATATAAAATACCTATGAACTACATATCTCCCACATTTTAATTGCTTGAGATAACAATTGAGATCTAGAAGGTAATGGGGTACCTAATATTATACAAAATCCATGTGCTTCAATAGCTCAGTTGGCTAGAGCGTATGACTGTTAACCATAAGGTCGGAGGTTCAAGCCCTCTTTGGAGCGACATGTCAAGTTTAGATATTAATCCCGTGTACATGAACCTATAAATATGAAATACCTAAAAAACCAATTTAATTAATCCCATGTACATGAACATATAAATATGAAATACGTATAAACTACATATCTTGTGCATTTTAATTGCCTGAGACGAGAAATTGAGATCTAGAAGGTAGTGGGGTACCTAATATTATACAAAATCTATGTGCTTCAATAGCTCAGTTGGCTAGAGCGTATGGCTGTTAACCATAAGGTCGGAGGTTCAAGCCCTCCTTGGAGCGATATGTCAAGTTTAGATATTAATCCTGTGTACAAGAACCTATAAATATGAAATACCTAAAAAACCAATTTAATTAATCCCATGTACGTGAACCTATAAATATGAAATACCTATGAACTACATATCTTCCGCATTTTAATTGCTTGAGACGACCAATTGAGATCTAGAACCTATAAATATGAAATACCTAAAAAGCCAATTTAGTTAATCCCATGTACTCAAACCTATACATATGAAATACCTCTGAACTACATATATTCCAAATTTTAATTGCTTGAGACGACAATTGAGATCTAGAAGGTAATGGGGTACCTAATATTATACAAAATCCATGTGCTTCAATAGCTCAGTTCGCTAGAGCGTATGGCTGTTAACCAAAAGGTTGGAGGTTCAAGCCCTCCTTGGAGCGACATGTCAAGTTTAGATATTAATCTCGTGTACATGAACCTATAAATATTAAATACCTAAAAAATCAATTTAATAAATGCCATGTACTTGAACCTAGAAATATGAAAATACGTATAAACTACATATCTTCTACATTTTAATTGCCTGAGACGAGAAATTGAGATCTAGAAGGTAGTGGGGTACCTAATTTTATAAAAGTATATGTGCTTCAATAGATCAGTTGGCTAGAGCGTATGATTGTTTACCATAAGGTCGGAGGTTCAAGACCTCCTCGGAGCCACATGTCAAGTTTAGATATTAATCCCGTGTACTCGAACCTATAAATATGAAATACCTAAAAAACCAATTTAATTAATCCCATGTACTTGAACGTATAAATATAAAATACCTATGAACTACATATCTCCTGCATTTTAATTGTTTGAGACGACCAATTGAAATCTAGAAGCTATAAATATGAAATACCTAAAAAGCCAATTTAATTAATCCCATGTACTTGATCCTATAAATATAAAATACCTATGAACTACATATCTCCCACATTTTAATTGCTTGAGATAACAATTGAGATCTAGAAGGTAATGGGGTACCTAATATTATACAAAATCCATGTGCTTCAATAGCTCAGTTCGCTAGAGCGTATGGCTGTTAACCAAAAGGTTGGAGGTTCAAGCCCTCCTTGGAGCGACATGTCAAGTTTAGATATTAATCTCGTGTACATGAACCTATAAACATGAAATACCTAAAAAATCAATTTAATAAATGCCATGTACTTGAACCTAGAAATATGAAAATACGTATAAACTACATATCTTCTACATTTTAATTGCCTGAGACGAGCAATTGAGATCTAGAAGGTAGTGGGGTACCTAATTTTATAAAAGTATATGTGCTTCAATAGATCAGTTGGCTAGAGCGTATGATTGTTAACCATAAGGTCGGAGGTTCAAGCCCTCCTTGGAGCCACATGTCAAGTTTAGATATTAATCCCGTGTACTTGAACCTATAAATATGAAATACCTAAAAAACCAATTTAATTAATCCCATGTACTTGAACCTATAAATATAAAATACCTATGAACTACATATCTCCTGCATTTTAATTGTTTGACACGACCAATTGAGATCTAGAAGCTATAAATATAAAATACCTAAAAAGCCAATTTAATTAATCCCATGTACTTGAACCTATAAATATGAAATACCTATGAACTACATATCTTCCACATTTTATTTGCTTGAGACGACAATTGAGATCTGGAACGTAATGGACTACCTAATATTACCCAAAATCCATGTGCTTCAATAGCTTAGTTGGCTAGAGCGTATGGCTGTTAACCATAAGGTCGGAGGTTCAAGCCCGCCTTGGAGCGACATGTCACGTTTAGATATTAATCTCGTGTACTTGAACCTATAAATATGAAATACCTAAAAAGCTAATTTAATTAATCCCATGTACTTGAACCTATACATATGAAATACCTATGAACTACATAGCTTCCACATTTTAATTGCTTGAGATGACCAATTGAGATCTAGAAGGTAATGGGGTATCTAGTTTATACAAAATCCATGTGCTTCAATAGCTCAGTTCGCTAGAGCGTATGGTTGTTAACCATAAGGTCGGAGGTTCGAGCCCTCCTTGGAGCGACATGTCAAGTTTAGATATTAATCCCGTCTATATGAACCTATAAATATGAAATACCTAAAAAACCAATTTAATTAATGCCATGTACTTGAACCTATAAATATGAAATACATATAAACTACATATCTGCTGCATTTTAATTGCCTCAGACGAGTAATTGAGATCTAGAAGGTAGTGGGGCACCTAATATTATACAAAATATATGTGCTCCAATAGATCAGTTGGCTAGAGCATATGCTTGTTATCCATATGGTCAGATGTTCAAGCCCTCCTTGGAGTGACATTTCAAGTTTAGATATTAATCGTGTGTACTTGAACCTATAAATATGAAATACCTAAAAAACCAATTTAATTAGTCCCATGTACTTGAACCTATAAATATAAATACCTATTAACTACATATCTCCCGCATTTTAATTGTTTGACACGACCAATTGAGATCTAGAACCTATAAATATGAAATACCTAAAAAGCCAATTTAATTAGCCCCATGTACTTGAACCTATAAATATGAAATACCTATGAACTACATATCTTGCACATTTTAATTGCTTGAGACAATTGAGATCTAGAAGGTAATGGGGTACCTAATATTATACAAAATCCATGTGCTTCAATAGCTCAGTTGGCTAGAGCGTGTGGCTGTTAACCATAAGGTCGGAGGTTCAAGCCCTCCTTGGAGCGACATGTCACGTTTAGATATTAATCTCGTGTACTTGAACCTATAAATATGAAATACCTAAAAACTATTGAGAGAGAAGTTCAACATCGGCCGGATTGGCTGAAGAATCCGAGGACCCGATCAGTTAGGTTGAGTGCATAAACATGGAGGTCGTTAGGAAAGATATTCCGTGAGGAATATATTTGGGAGTTAGTGTAGGAGCTCTTGATGAGCATTGAAGTATTGTCAGTCCTTCTAGGACTTGTATAAAAGTGCTCAGTGAGCACGTCTTATGTACAGATTTAGTATTATTGTTGAATATAGTTTTTTGTGTTTTCTCTCTTTGTCTCTCCCGAGTATACTGCGTAAGCTCAAGCTCTCCATCGAACCTGAGTTTCCTTCCTTCTGTTCGGTTTTCATACTTTCTTCCGCACCTTACTTTTTACATGGTATCAGAGCGCGATGGTTGAGAACCTCTCTGCAGCCGACACAGCTTGACGAAGAAGAACAAGAAGAACGATGGCTAGAGGCATGGTGAGCTCACTTCCAACTGAGAAGCTCGACAGAACCAACTACGCGTCTTGGTCCTACAAGATGCACCAGTACCTGCTCGGGCACGGATACTTGAGTTATGTCGAAGGAGCTAATGACGCGGCACCCGAATCGACACACAGAGACTTTCCGTTGTGGGAGCAATCGGCGAGCAGGGTATTATACTGCTTCGCGTCGTGTGTGGGCGAACAACTATTGAGCTATGTTCGGGATGCAAAGAAGCCGAAGGGTGCATGGGAAAATCTGAAGAAGATCTTCACCGCGAACACCACAGCCAGGATTTTCAGCTCCGACAGGAGTTGAGCAACCTACGACAACGCGACTTGTCGGTGGCGGACTATACCTCGAAAATCAAGGATATCTGCGACTCCCTCGCCTCCATAGAGGTGAACATCGAGGAGAGCGAGACGGTCCAGATCTGTCTCGGAGGTTTGGCGTCGAAGTTCGGAGCATTCCGAACGGTTGTGTGTACCCGGGAGAATACGCCGTCCTGGTAGAGGAGAACCACGCTGGTGCGTCTACAACCACGCCCACCGACAACAGAATGCTGTACACGGAGGGAGATAGGCCCCGTGGACGTGGAGGACGAGGCGAGTCAGCACGCAATGGAGGCGGCCGACGAGATCAAGAAAGAAGGCACCGAAGTGATGCCGACAGCAACTCCGGACCCTCCGGAAACAGGGGGAGTCGAAGCGATGAGAACCGGCAAGGGAAGGCCATCGCGGAGTGCTGGTATTGTGGCAAGAAAGGCCACAGGGAAAGTGAGTGTTGGAAGAAGCGTGCCGAGTCGGAGAGAACCGGTTCCGGAAACGGCTTCGGACATACCGACAAAGGAAATCGGCAGCGATCGCACTACGCCGAAGACTACGGGAGAGCCGGAGAAGGGACTGCCTTCGTGACGAGACACGAAGCAAACTCAATGAAACAGACCACCCTAAGATTGGACGAGGTGTGGTACGTAGACTCCGGAGCATCAAACCACATGACGAGCCGTAACAAGTGGTTCTCGTACCTTGAAAAGCCAATACAACCTGGAGTAGTCGCAGTTGGAGACGACACTCCGCATCCGATCGCGAATGTTAGAGAAGTTCCCCTTAGCCATGTTGGGCAGAAAGGGAAACTCATGAACGTGGTGCACGTTCCGACAATCACGAAGAACTTGGTCTCGGTCGGATAGATTGTCGACCAAGGGATGGAGGTTCTGTTTACACACCTTGGGTGCTTCATTGAGGAAGAAGGCCGTGTGATTGCGCAAGGGCGCAAAGACGAGAGGATGTTCATCCTCGACTCCACTAACGGCGGCACCACAATGTTCGTGAAGGGACAAAAATCCGAGTCGGACATTGACTTGTGCCACAAGCGGATAGGCCACGTCAACCACCAGCGGCTTCAAGATCTGCAATCAAAACAAGTAGTGTTCGGATTGCCCAAATTTAGTGGCCGAAAGGCACAAATTTGTGTAGCCTGCAGCTCGGGAAGCAACACCGACTTCCTTTCCCCAACGAGCGAAACCGGAGCCGGAACAAGCTCGACCTTATACACTCCAATGTGTGGGGGCCGGCACAAAATGTTAGTCTTGGCGGGAGCTGATATTTCGTCTCCTTCATCGACGACCACACGCGGCACACGTGGATCTACCTCATTGAAAGGAAGAGCGAATTCTTCGACTGTTTCCAGGACCTCAAAGGGTTCGTGGAAACGGAAACGGGACGAAAGATCATGTTGGGAGACAGGTCCCTCCGGATGGGAAGGGAGAAGAGCAGTGTCGGATGGGAAACGTTATGAACCGGATGGGGAGTACCCGACTGCGGAGAGCCAGATGGTGTAGGCCCGGTATGAACCGGATGGGGAGTACCCTACTACGGAGAGCCGGATGGTGCAGGCCCGGTATGAACCAGAGGAAGAGATATATTCGTAAATATGTTTCTGAGAGCCCATCGAGGCTACATTTGTAAATAGCCGAAAAGTCATATTAGTATAAATATGATTTAGGGCAAACTTTTTGTGTGTCGTTTTTTGTTGTTATTATTCTTCCTTGTTGGTGCAAGAAGAAGTGAGAGCGCGTAACTGTACAGAGAGAGAGGGAGAGAGACGAGGTCGTTGCCTCTGTTGTAACCGCCGCCTGTTGCGAAGATCTGAGAGCACGAGGTTGTTGCCTCAGTGAACTCACTGTTGTATATTCCTACATAGTGACAGTTTGCAGCTTGTGGGCTGTCGTGGTTTTTTTCCCTATTTTGGGGTTTTCCACGTAAACCTCCTGTGTACCATTTCTCCCTTTTGCGTTGCAGTTCATTACCTGTTTTTTCTGTGTATGAAAAGAATCTCGGTTGTGGCCGAGCGTCGGACATAAGGAACGTCGAGTTCCCTACAGATCAAGTGCCTGTGGTCGGATGGCGGGAAAGAGTACTTTTGTGGTCAATTCAACGGTTATCTACAACAAATGGGAATTCAGCACGAATTCAGTTGTAGATACACGCCGGAGCAGAACGGCGTGGCCGAGAGAAAGAATCGGTCAGTTGTGGAAGCGGCACGGGCAATGCTGGAGGAGAAGAGCTTGCCCAAGTTCTACTGGGCGAAGGCGGTAAGGACCGCGGTATACATCCAGAACCGGATCGGAGACAAAGTGTTGGCGCACGAGCTATATTTCGGAACGAAGCCGAACTTGCGACACTTGAGGGTGTTCGGTAGCATTTTGTATGTGCATGTACCGAAGGAGAAAAGGAGGAAGCTGGACGCAAAGGCCGAGAAATGCATCTTGGTCGGTGGTTACTACGACGAGCAGAAGGGTTATAAGTGCTATAACCCTTGCACCAAACAAGCGCGTGTTAGCTGCGACGTTGTGTTTGACGAGTCCGCGTCTTGGTACCTGCCCCCGACTCCGAACCCTGCCCCCAATCCGAGCTCTAACGATGAGGTCAGCGAGGCCGAGATGCCTCCGGATGAGCCCGAAATCGAGACCTACGAAGAGAGTCCGATTTCACTCCGGTTAAGTGGACCAATTGGACGACTGGGTCGGTACGACCAGTCCGACGAAGATCCGGCGAGTAGTGGAGACTCGGCCGTGCATTCCTCATGTAGGAAGCCGAGGAGACGGCTTACGCGCAAAGAAAAAGGGAAGAAGAAGGTGTCAGAGTCCAGGAAGGATAGGAACAAGTCAGACCGACGCGAGTCCGACTTCGAGGGAACCGGTGACGGGTCTTTAAAGGTGAAGACCGCGTCGACCGAGAAGGCCTCGACATCGGCTAACGTGAGATTACGCCGATCAACCCGCCAGAAGAACCCAGTTGTGCGGTTCGGATACAACGAGTACATGGCGCATCATTATGCGTACATGACCTGTGTAGCTGAAGTGCGTGAGCCGGAGAGCTACGCAGAAGCGGCTAGAGACGCGAATTGGCATTCCGCGATGGAGGAAGAGATGCACGCATTGGCGGAGAACAAGACCTGGGACCTGGTTGACGCACCGAAGTGGGTAAAACCGATCGGATGTAGATGGGTGTACAAAGTCAAGTACAACACCAATGGCTCGGTCAACCGGTACAAGGCTCGGCTAGTGGCAAAGGGCTACACGTAGAAACACGACATTGACTACGATGAGACGTTTGCGCCGGTCGCGAAAATGACGACCGTTCGTGTTTTGGTCGCAGTAGCCGCGGCCAAGGGGTGGCACCTACATCAAATGGATGTAAAGGATGCGTTCCTGCAAAGTGACATTGAGGAACAAGTGTACATGGTACAGCCCCCCGGATTTCACTCCGGAACGAACTCCTTGGCAGTATGCCGACTGAAGAAGTCCCTTTACGGACTGAAGCAAGCCCCGCGTGGCTGGAACGCGAAGATCACGCAACAACTGCGTCGGATGGGCTTCGTCACGTCAAAATCAGACTCTTCCCTGTTCATCCGGAAAGGTCGACTCGGACCGGTTAGTATTTTACTATATGTTGATGACTTGGTCATCACCGGCGCCGACCTAGGTGAAATCGACCGCGTGAAGCTCCAGCTTGCGGCATCGTTCGACATGAAGGATCTAGGAGACCTTCATTACTTACTCGGGATCGAAGTGATCCGTACCCCCGAAGGCATATTGATCAGCCAACGTCATTACGTGCTGAGTATGCTCTTCAAACTCGGGATGGCCGACTGTAAGTCCGTCTTGACTCCTCTGGACAGAACCATCAAGCTTCGTCCCGATACGGGAAAGGTATGCGACCCGACGAGATTCCGACAAATTGTCAGAAGCCTCATATACTTGACCATCACCCGACCCGACCTCAGTTATCCGGTCGGGGTGATCAGTCAGTTCATGCCGCGACCTACCGAGGAGCACCTTCAGTGTGCGCAGCGCATACTTCGGTATGTCAACGGCACTAAGGACCGGGGACTACTATATCGGACCGGTGCAGCCACGCGGTTAGTCGGCTACACCGATGTTGATTGGGCTGGCAATGCCGCCGATCGCCGATCCACGTCTGGATATGCGTTCTCCCTCGGGAGTGCCACGATCGCGTGGAGCAATAAGAAGCAGCCGACAGTTGCACTGTAGAGCACCGAAGCCGAGTACCGAGGAGCGGCTGTCACAACATGCAAAGCCATATGGTTGAAGCGGCTACTTAAGGACCTGTGAGAGGAGGTGTCCGATCCAACGACGATCTACTGCGACAACCTCAGCAGCATCCAACTCGCGAAGAACCCCGTCTTCCATGCTCGGACCAAGCACATTGACATGCACTACCATTTCGTCCGTGAGCATGTCCTTTCCGGTGAAGTCGAACTTCAGTACGTTCCGACGGATCGGCAGACTGCCGAAATCTTCACCAAGCCTCTTGGTCTGGACAAGTTGCGGCAATTCTCAGGTGCGCTCGGATTGCGTCACCTCGACGTGCCAAACTTGAGGGGGAGAACAGTCCCGAACGACCAAGCAAAGCAGCAGGAAAGGAGCGGAGACCGCGACACCAAGTCGGTTGTCGAGTTCAACTTCGGATCGGCTGAAGAAGCCGAGGGCGGACCCGCCGAAAAGTTCGGAAGCGGACAGAAGGGGAGCAACCGAAGGAGAGAGCCGAAGCCAACCACGCATGGGGAAGATGACGCCATCGAAGGCGAGAAGACCGAAGACGAGTTGGAGACAGCCAACTCGGACGAGAGCGAAGACCGATCGGAGGTAGCCGAGTCGGTTCAGATGTTTAATTCAGACACGCGGAATCAACCGAGGCCCAAGCGGAAGAAAATGGAGCAGAAGAAGCGTCAACACCGCAATAACAGAAGAGTTGATGAGGGCCACACGAGCAGACAAGCCGACCGGAAGGGTCAAAGCGCGCGGAGTCGAACAGGTCGAGGAGCGCGAGCGAGGCGCGAAGCCAGGATGAACCGGTGCTGTGAAGATCCCGAAGAGCCTCAAGTTGAGCTTGAGGGGGAGTGTTGAGAGACAAGCTCAACATCGGCCGGATCGGCTGAAGAAGCCGAGGACCGAATCGGTTGGGACCGATCGGTTAGGTCGAGTGCATAAACCGGGAAGCCGTTAGGAAAGATATTCCGTGAGGAATATATTTGGGAGTTAGTGTAGGAGCTCTTGATGAGCATTGAAGTCCTTCTAGGACTTGTATAAAAGTGCTCACTGAGCACGTCTTATGTACAAATTGAGTATTATTATTGAATATAGTTTTTTGTGTTTCCTCTCTCTGTCTCTCCCGAGTATACTACGTAAGCTCAAGCTCTCCATGGAACCTGAGTTTCCTTCCTTCTGTTCGGTCTTCATACTTGCTTCCGCACCTTACTTTTTACAAAAACCAGTTTAATTAATCCCATGTACTTAAACCTATAAATATGAAATACGTATAAACTACATATCTTCTGCATTTCTATTGCCTCAGACGACCAATTGAGATCTAGAAGGTAAAAGGGTACCTAATATTATACAAAACCAATGTGCTTCAATAGCTCAATTAGCTAGAGCGATATGTCATGTTTAGATATTAATCCTGTGTACTTCAACCTATAAATATAAAATCCCTAAAAACCAATTTAATTAATCCCATGTACTTGAACCTATAAATATGAAATACCTATGAACTACAAATCTTCCGCATTTTAATTGCTTGAGACGACCAATTGAGATCTAGAACCTATAAATATGAAATACCTAAAAAGCCAATTTAATTAATCCCATGTACTTGAACCTATACATATGAAATACCTATGAACTCCATAGCTTCCACAATTTAATTCCTTGAGACAACCAATTGAGATCTAGAAGGTAATAGGGTACCTAATTTATACAAAATCCATGTGCTTCAATAGCTTAGTTCGCTAGAGCGTATGGCTATTAACCATAAGGTCGGAGGTTCAAGCCCTCCTTGGAGCGACATGTCAAGTTTAGATATTAATCCCGTGTACATGAACCTATAAATATGAAATACCTAAAAAACCAATTTAATTAATGCCATGTACTTGAACCTATAAATATGAAATACGTCTAAACTACATATCTTCTACATTTTAATTGCCTGAGACGACCAATTGAGATCTAGAAGGTAGTGGGGCACCTAATATTATACAAAATATATGTGCTTCAATAGATCAGTTGGCTAGAGCATACAGTTCTTATCCATAAGGTCCGAGGTTCAAGCCCTCCTCGGAGTGACATGTCAAGTTTAGATATTAATCCCGCGTACTTGAACCTATAAATATGAAATACCTAAAAAACCAATTTAATTAATCCCATGTACTTGAACCTATAAATATGAAATACCTATGAGCCTCATATCTCCCGCATTTGAATTGTTTGAGACGACCAATTGAGATCTAGAACCTATAAATATGAAATACCTAAAACGCCAATTTAATTAATCCCATGTACTTGAACCTATAAATATGAAATACCTACGAACTACATATCTTCCACATTTTAATTGCTTGAGACGACAATTGAGATCTAGAAGGTAATGGGGTACCTAATATTATACAAAATCGATGTGCTTCAATAGCTCAGTTTGCTAGAGCGTATGGCTGTTAACCATATGGTCGGAGGTTCAAGCCCTCCTTGGAGCGACATGTCATGTTTAGATATTAATCCTGTGTACTTGAACCTATAAATAAGAAATACCTAAAAACCAATTTAATTAATCCCATGTACTTGAACCTATCAATACGAAATATGTATAAACTACATATCTTCTGCATTTTAATTGCGTGAGACGAACAAATTGAGATCTAGAAGGTAGTGGGGTAGCTAATATTTTTTATACAAAATCTATGTGCTTCAATAGATCAGTTAGCTAGAGCGTATGGCTGTTAACAATAAGGTCGGAGGTTCCAGCCCTGCCTGGAGGGACATTTCTAGTTTAGATATTAATCCCGCGTAGTTGAACCTATAAATATGAAATACCTAAAAAACCAATTTAATTAATCCCATGTACTTGAACCTATAAATATGAAATACCTATGAACTACATATATTCCACATTTTAATTGCTTGAGACGACAATTGAGATCTAGAACGTAATGGGGTACCTAACATTATACAAAATCCATGTGCTTCAATAGCTCAGTTGGCTAGAGCGTATGGCTGTTAACCATAAGGTCGGAGGTTCAAGCCCTCCTTGGAGCGACATGTCACGTTTAAATATTAATCTCGTGTATTGAACCTATAAATATGAAATACCTAAAAAGCCAATTTAATTAATCCCATGTACTTGAACCTATAAATATGAAATATGTATAAACTACATATCTTCGTCATTTTAATTGCCTCAGACGAGCAATTGAGATCTAGAAGGTAGTGGGGTACTTAATATTATACAAAATCTATGTCCTTCAATAGATCAGATGGCTAGAGCGTATGGTTGTTAACCATAAGGTCGGAGGTTCAAGCCCTCCTTCGAGCGACATGTCAAGTTTAGATATTAATCCCGTGTACTTGAACTTATAAATATGAAAATACCTAAAAAACCAATTTTATTAATCCCATGTACTTGAACCTATAAATATGAAATATGTATAAACTACATATCTTCTGCAATTTAATTGCCTCAGACGACCAATTGCCAACTAGAAGGTAATGGTATACCTAATATTATACAAAATCCATGTGCTTGAATAGCTCAATTGGCTAGAGCGTATGGCTCTTAACCATAAGATCGGAGGTTCAAACCCTCCTTGGAGCGAGATGTCAAGTTTAGATATTAATCTCGTGTACTTCAACCTATAAATATGAAATACCTATAAACCAATTTAATTAATCCCATGTACTTGAACCTATAAATATGAAATAGCTATGAACATATCTTTCGCATTTTATTTGCTTGAGACGACCAATTGAGATCTAGAACCTATAAATATGAAATACCTAAAAAGCCAATTTAATTAATCCCATGTACTTGAACCTATAAATATGAAATACCTATGAACTACATATCTTCCACATTTTAATTGCTCGAGACTACAATTGAGATCTAGAAGATAATGGGGTACCTAATATTATACAAAATTGATGTGCTTCAATAGCTCTATTATCTAGAACGTATTGTTGTTAACCATATGGTCGGAGGTTCAAGCCCTTCCTTGAGCGACATGTGAAGTTTAGATATTCATCCATGTACTTGAACCTATTAATATTAAATACCTAAACAACCACATGAATATATGTTGATTGTTTTATAATCTACATATGTTATTATAGCAAGATGAGAAAAAAATCATGTTATCACATGTATTACATTAGAAGTTAGGTAACAAGTTACACACACCAAATAAGAAAAACCTATGTTATTAAAGCAAGATGAGAATACAAATTATGTTATCGCATGTATTTCATTAGAAGTTAGGTAACAAGATACACACAGCAAATAAGAAAAACGGGTATACCTTGCTCTAAATCCTCAGCAAAAACTTCATGAGGATGTAAAAATCAATTGATATACAGAAGTGTTATAGCTTAAAAAATTGTAGTGACACAATGGCTAGAGGGTATGGCTATTAACCATAAGATGAGCAGGTCAAGCCTTCGTTGGCGGGAGATGTGAAGATTAGATATTCAACCATCTACTTGAACCTATAAATACGAACTACATAAAAATGAAATGAAAATATCATGATTGTTTTCTAATATATTTATGTTCCTAAAGCAGAACGATTGATCTATAGAAGTGTTCCAGCTCGACTAATTATAACACCGTAATGGTTTAGCAAAATTGGATTCACAAATAAGGACAACAACTTCTATTTTAAGTATTTCACAACAAGTTGTATTTTAAGATTGAAATACGATGGGTATATCATACATTAAAAAAACACGTCAAATTAAATGAGGGAAAAACATGACTTTGGCTTGCTTTAATTGAGAGTTGAATTCAAAACCTGCTTACTAAACAGATGGCCTAACTAACTGAGCTACGAAACCACCTTCTTATTAGAAACACCACATAGAAAAGTCTTGAATATTGCTACTTACAAAAGATAGTCCAACAAATTGAGGTTCAAATAATTTGGTATATTAAACATTAGCGTCCCTAATGAGTCAAAGAGACATAGACCCTTTAGTCTGTGGCTTTTGAAAGTAAGCTTGATGGTATTGTCTCTCGAGGAGTGAGAGGGATGCATGTCCTCTCCTAAGTATTTCCTTCGCTGCTTGTGTCATCAAAAATTTACTCCAGTTGTCACTGAAAGTGACTTCGAGATAGAGTTATGATCCAACCACCTCAGCTGGCCTATGGTAGATAGTTAGGTGACACTTAGCTCTAACTTGGGCCGATGTGTGGAATATAATGACTTTAGTTATGCCTAGATTCACTGCCAATCCTCATTGTGTGCAAAAGTCATCTAAGGCATTAAGGTGCCTTTGTAGGTCTTGCTCCGATTCAGAGAGCAAAACTATGTCATCTGCATAGACCAAGATACAAACCTACATATCCTCAAAGGCTACTCCGTTGCCTCCCTTACGAACAACATAGATCCCAAAAACAGTCGGAGATAGGGGGCAACCTTGTTTTACACCAATAGTGCTAGTGAAACAATTGGATAGGCCACCTGGGCATTGAACACACTCGAACACTTGTTGATATAGTACATAGATGGCCCAAACCATGTCATCTGGTATCCTCAAGCTTTTAAACCTATCCAACAACGACTCTCTAAGGACTGTGTGAAAGGCTTTTCGGAAGTCCACAAAACAACAATATAACTTCTTCTTGCGAGCCTTACTCTGGTTAATTAAGCATTTAAGTGTGAAGATATGATCGTCTAAAACCAATCTTTTCAGCTACGCGAAGCTTTAAGGTCTGCATATAATCCCTAAGCTCTCCCTCTATTACTGCACCATATAATTTAGCACGGGTATGACCTATCATAAGGGTCCTATATGTATTTCGGTCCATGGGGTCCCCCCCCCTTTATGTATGGAGGCCACTATGTTCATCGTCCATTGTGGTGGAAAACCGTCCGCGAGGGCACACTATTAAAGATTAGAGTTAGCAAGGGAGCTAGACACTCTCTCCCATATATGATGTGGTCCATGGACTTCCTATGTTGTAATTTCGTTCTGACCTTCGCGACCATAGAGGTCGTGAAAACTGTCCCGACGGTAGGTCTGGGTTTAGAAGGTAGTGAAATGGGTTGTTGGTTTGGGATTTGGTAAAGTCTCTCTGTATATGTGTGGCATGTTTTGGGATTTTCGATGGGTGTTTGTGGTCTTCGTTCCCATAATCTCTTCCATGCAGTGCCACAATCGCTACTCATGAGCATATGCTAGAGTTCCCAATATTGGGATGCCTCCCATGGTTATCTCTTACGACGTGTCAACTTTCGCATTTCTTTGCGAGCTTGTACTGAGGTAATACTACCACTGTGTTGCGACATTCTAAGTTGTCTATGTAAGTTCCTACAATCCTCATCATACCATCTATTTTGTGGCATAGATCATAATCTACCTTGATTGGAGTGTTTCGTATATGGGAAATTGCTAACTGCTACGGAGTGAAGGATGTGTGTTAGTTTCGTACTAAGGCTCTTTACAACTAGGGAGGGACGTTGGGCGAGCCACCGGAACGGAGAGCCGAAGCCGGAATCAACCGAAGCAAGAAGAGACAAGAAGAAAAAGGAAGTCGAGTTGACTAGAGATATCAGCAAATCCGAACAAGTTGGAACAAGCGGCGACGGCGGTAGAGTCAAGAAGAACCGAGCTGACGGGAAGGAGAAGGCCAAGACGCGGACATGGTCCAACGTGGTGAAGGGCCTGAAGCTTGAAGACGAATTGGAGATTGTCAATTCGGAGAAGAGTTAGAATGAATCAGATGCAGTCGATTCGGAGGAGCCGAATCAATAGAAGGCCAAACAAACGAGGAGGCAGCGGAAGTCGACCCCGACACGGAGGGATACACGGGTCGAGGACCACCAAAGTAAAAACAACGAAGGAGTCGAGAAGGGCCTTATGAGAAGACAAGCTGACCAAAAAGGTTGAGCGCGGAATCCAATAGGTCACTAGAAGAAGAACCGAACCAGACAAGGAGTGCGACCCAGCTAGAAAGACGCCAGGTCGAGCTAGACGCTACGACCGACAGACACAAACAATGACACAAAGATTAGACGTCAAGTTTAGCTTGAGGGGGAGTGTTGAGCGAACAACCTCAACCGGATCCGGATTGCAGTCCGGAATGAAGAATTAGATCGGTGTCGTGCCTTTCGACGTTGTCGTTAGGATTCATCTCTATGTGCGCATCATGAGGCGGAACCGCCGGGGTTCTGGACCAAAAGGACTCGTAGCACCCACTAGCTTTAGCAAGAAAGGGTTTAAGATAGTTTGAGGGAGAGAAATTGAGATGGCGAAAGAGAGATAGAGAGTGAGAGAAATAAGATCAAATTTTTAGCTTTAGATTTGAGAGACAAGATAGATCATCAATTGGAGGACGAATTTTTCTTCTTCTTAAATTCTTGAATCCCCAAACAAACATCCTTGATCTTTTTCCCATCTATCCTTTTATAGATGCTCCCATGCATATGATGCATGTGAGTACAAGGCATACATGGAATGCATGTGATGCATGTACATCTCACTCAATTAAGCTCTAATATGAGAATTTACATCTAAAACTATAATGATAGAAAAAATATTTCTAAAGAAATGACATAGCCTAGTGAAGTCTATAGACTCTTAATGTGGAGGTGCAAGGATCAAATCTTCACTTGCACTCCTTTTGAATACACACGCGTGCGCACACACACACACACATATGTTTTTTATTATTAATGTTTTTTTACAAGCCATTCCTTCCTCCGGTCGTTGTCTCGTCGGCTCCGTCGGTCACAGTTGCTGTCGTCGGATGTCGTCGTTGGACATCGTTGTCGGATTCGTCCAAAACACATAGTTATATGCATTTGGCTACTTCCATTCGTTAAGTCATACAACTTAACCTTTCTATGCCCCACACATAGACACAAAGACAATAGCTTTTTCTTTGCCTTATATATGGTGGGTTCCTTATTTGTCCTGTCTATGTGGGATATCACATATTTTTCTCTTCTTCTTTGTAAACTTCATACCTACATAACTTGACACTTAGATGTCTGTTTCCTACGTAGTAAAGCACATTCAGAAGCTCTTGAAGACCTCTATCTTTTTGTATGAAGATATTAAACTTATTTAAGATAATATCTTTACTATTATTGTTTTATATTTTGTGAGAAGAACCACGCTCGATTTTGTATATTCCTTACAAGTTTCACACTATCGCCGAAAATCTTCACGACAACGCTAGATTGTTCCATGAGTCAGGTGGAAACCGCTGAGGTTATGGCCTAGGACGAGTAGAGTTTTAAGGCTAATAAGAATATGTGTATATTGTAAGAAAGAGAGATAAAAATTCGTGAAGCCCACGAATATAGTGAATTAGTTTGACGTGAATCCCATGAATTAATATAGTTTATAATAAATTAGAGTAGATAGAGAAAAGAGATCAAAACTTGTCAATCTCACAAGTATTATATAAATCAATATTTTGATTGTAATAAAAAACCCAAGAATCAAGAACCTTATTACAATTTGCTCCCCATCCTTATATAGTGATGAGAGAATCTTAGCAATCCATGGTTTTTCTATCTATATGCTTTCTCTAACATGCTTTTTGTAAGCTCATGCATTTTTTTTTTCGACTATAGTGTTCATGCACCCTAGATTTGCACGTGTAGCTTTTCTTTTTTTTTATCATGCATTTTTCTTCTAACTAAAGTTTTATCCTTAAAAATATGCGTGGAATTACGTTTGTATGTGGGACATCTACTTTTCTAACACTCATGATGTGTTAATATAATGGTAAGATTCCAAACCATTAACACGGAAGTATACCATCCGGTCTTTTCAGCTCTCTCCAAATTAATCTATTGTTCAAGAAGAACTTCCAGACTTCCCGTTTCTTCCTTCGGATCTCAGTTCTCTTTTCTTTATTGTCTGATGATTCCTCGATTTCTTGTAGCACTTCCCCAATCAGTAAGCTTTCTCCCTCGTATTTGTCTTCCCGGAACTCCCGAATCACGTTCACCCGGCATATGTGCTCCGAAGAAATGTAGTTTTCGGAAAATTCTTCATTATCTGATTTGACTATGTCATCTTCAAACCAGGCCATTGATAACATATCCACTACCGGGTTGTCTTTTCCCAAGATGTGTCGAACCTCCGGATTAAATGACTTTACATATGCAAACCATCTAAGCATAGCCACATCCGATATCGTGCAACATCGCATCATCCCGAGTATCAGAAGACAATATGTTTCAATCTGTAAAGAATCAATGGTTATTCTTGTGCAGCAGAATAGATGTGTGTTATGTGTGTATATGTGTGAGAGAAAAAGAGAGGACAGAAAAGAGAACTCAAGATAGATAAATGAGAGGAAAATAGAATACTCAAGAAGGTGTATATTGCACAAGTAGAATAAGATTTACAAAATGTAGCATAACAAGGAGTCACAACCAACTTAGTATGAAGTAGGAGAAGGGTGCTTTATATATAGTCACCCTCTCTCTTCATTAACTAACTACAACAACCACTCTCTCTTGGGGAATGTGAAGACTCATAGTCATGGGGAATATGCAACTCATTAGTTATGTGTCATAGAATATGATTCTATGACACATAGTTAATGGGGTCGAAGCATGCTATGGTGTACCAACTTTTGGCCAAAAATTTAGTACTAAATCCAGGAAGAAAATAAACATTAAAAATTGAAAATAAAACAATTATCATTTATTGAATGGTGTTCAATTTCAAATAACAATTTCATTACGTCACACTCGAATGTACAAAGATATTATACGTCACACTCGAAATGTCCCAAGGCCGTATTTAATACATTAATTGTAACTTCATTCTCCTAGGTAGAGTTGTATGAAAGCACACTTGGAGAAGGTTTCGAATGTGATAGTTGGTCAGTCTCAGTCTCTCTCTCTCTTTCTCTCTCTCTTTTGTCTCGAAGTTGTCAGACAGACAGTGGCAGAAAGTTAGAAAGACAACACATATCTATTATCTATCCCTCTCTTTCTCTCTCTCACTCCACCTTTGAATCTCTGTTTCTTTCTTTCTTTATGTTTCTCTCTCTCACTCCACCTTCGATTCTCTGTTTCCCCGCGTAGTTGTTGTGTTCCCCTCTGTGCCAGGTTTGATCTCTTTCTCTGTATATGCAAAGATTTTTGTTTCCCCAGATTGATGTTCTTGTTGTTGATTTTCTTAGGCTTGTGTATACTCATTTGTCTCCTCTGCAGCAGCCTCGTCAACAACCTCTTGTATATAGGTGATTTTGAAGGCTTGGTGTGCTCCCAAGGTGTGGTACCTCTGCCTTGACCTTGGCTCCATCTGCCTTCGACCCATCAATCCATGTGCAGCTTGTACGACCTCCAGGTATTCTCTGTGATGCATGCCCAATTGGTATGTTTTCGTTTTCTCTGTGTTTCTTGTCCGTCTGTTTTTAATTTGTATGTGTGGGAATTTTTAGGTTTTCATTATTCATAGTCTATGTGTTGCATGCCCAACTGGTATTTTTTCATTTTCTTTGTGTTTCCTGTCTGTCTGTTTTTAATTTGCATGTGTTTGACCTGGATGAGTTGTCTTCCGACTGTTTAGGTTGGTTGTGTGTTTGACATGGTTTGTACATGCAACTTAGATGGAGTTGGCTATGAGTTGCTATGTTTTCGTTTTGTTGGTATGTTTTCGTTTTCTCTGTGTTTCCTGTCTGTTTTTAATTTGTATGTGTTAGACATGGATGAGTTTTCATACGACTATTTAGGGTTTTTGTGTGTTTGACATGGCTTGTACATGCAATGTGATGATTTGCTATGTGTTGATGGTAATTTGATGAGTTTTATTCTAGTACATGCATATTCATTCAACAAGAATAGTGATGACTAGGACAATGACGAGAAGGACACCCATAAAGAAGACATTGATGAAAGAGAAAGTGAAGACACCAGTGAAGGAAGGAAAAATGACACCTATCAAATAAAGCAAGAAGACACCCACAAGAGAAAGGGTGATGAATTCATCAACACAGAGAACAAAGATGTACCACTCCATCATTCAAGACATGCCTCTCGGATGGAGTTATTTCCTTCGAGCACGACCTGAAGTTTTTCCTGAGCTGAGAGAGTGGTTGATAAAAACCTGGGGGTCAGCGCATCCCGATACAAGGCGAGGATTCCACATAAGACGATTTAAGAGGGAATATGTGAACTTATTGAAGACGAGATATGAACATGTTTATGATACAAATCAAATCTGTAACAATGAGGTGGGTACTGTTTTTGCACGTGCATTTGCATGTGAAGTTCAGGGTGGCATCGACATAGATTGGGAAGATTTTAATCGGCACCGATCAGAACATTATAAAGGGTCCTCCAGTACCAACACTGGCTTGAAGTCATCAGGAACCTGTCATGTGGATATTCCGGCTACAACACATGTCCACCAAGTTCAATCTGCAAAGGTACGGGCCACAATGACTGAAAAGCATGAACAGATGATGGCCAGTTGCATAGCTTCTATGAGCTCAAGAATACAAGCACTACTTGTTGATTTGGAAGCAGTTAAATCAGCTGAGATACAGGTAGAAAAGAAATTCTCTTCATTAAAGACTACATATGAATGGATTGCATCAACAATCCAAAATTCAGAAAGTGAGGTGTTGAAAGAGGAGTTGAAGAAAGAGCTAAACAATATGGGCACTCAATTAGGTTCACAGATGAGAGACCTTGATACTTGCAGGAATGCACATTCCGAAATAGATAATAAGTTGTCAGCTTTAAAGTTGCATTCCGAGAACCTTGCGTGCTTGATGCAGGATTTAAAACAAAAAGGTTTTGCAACTTTGTGTCCATCTGTATTTGAGCACCCAAGTGGTATGGAAAGTACCATTACTAGTATAGCTATATCACGGTATTGGCTTTAAAAGTTATTTATTTCTACTTCTGTGGTATAAATATCATATTAGCTAATATATTATAACTCATGTTTGCAATCTGCCAGGTGTATATTTTGTGGCCTCGGATTCCAGTTGGAGGCTATGGATGTTGTGATTACACCGTGCTTGCACACATATCATGTGCTATGTGCTAAGTATCATTTTGAGAAAGAGAATACATGTATGGATTGTAAAACTACAATTGCGGCTGAGTGGTACTATGCTCGGGGTTTAAAAGTACACCCGTACGGTATGTGGCTCTATAATTCTATTGTTTGTATTATATGATGTCAATTTACATTTGGATTAGAATGAGTGTACGCCACAATTCATACTTCAAATTTAGGAGAACAATGGATTAGTATTAGTGTATCTCTAACAACTAATATGTGGAACCCTAATTATGTGGGTTAGTATTGGCAGTACTCTTAATATATAATTGGTATGTGTAGTTGAAGGGATATTTTCCAGAATTAGTACTAAAAGGGAACCAAGTACAACATTGTCCAATCTATATTGCAACTTTCCTACTACTAGTTTAGTAGACACTATACTTGTAGTACACTGTTGATTGTTAGTATTGTTTGTCTAACTTGGGAATTAGTACTAGTTATGTAATTTGGGAACAAGGTGTATAGTAAATTGTTAAATATTAGTACAGTTTGTGTAATTTGGAAATGAGGTGTGTCAAACACATATCACGTTTAGTACTAATACTGTTCAAGATTAATACTGTTGGTGTAATTAGTACAAGTTATGTAATTAGGTGTGTAGAACACATATTACATTTAGTATTACTTGTGTGCAAAATACCACGTTAGTACTAAAATCCAATCTACATTTCTTGGATTAGATGTTAGTCCAATCTATATTACAACGTGCCTAGTACTAGTGTTAGTACACACTATACTTGTACTGCATTGATGACGATTAGTACTTAGCGAGTAGTACATTGTTCATGATTAGTACTAGTTTTGTAAATTGGGAACTAAGTGAGTAGTACATTGCTCATGATTAGTACTAGTTTTGTAAATTGGGAACTAAGTGAGTAGTACATTGCTCATGATTAGTACTAGTTTTGTAATTTGGGAACTAAGTGAGTAGTACATTGTTCAGGATTAGTACTCCTTGTGTAATTTGGGAACTGAGTAGTGCATTGTGCATGATTAGTACTACTTGTGTAAATTGGGAACTAAATGAGCAATACATTGTTCATTATTAGTACTACTTCTGTTCCTTATTAGTACTAGTTCAGTAATTTAGGAACTAAGTGAGTAGTATATTGTTCATGATTAGTACTATTTGTGTAATTTGGCAACTAAGTGAGTGGTACATTGTTCATGATTAGTACTCCTTGTGTAATTTGACTAAGTTAGTAGTACATTGTTCATGATTAGTACTGCTTGTTTAAATTGGGAACTGAGTAGTACATTGTTCATGATTAGTACTAGTTGTGTAATATGGGAACTAGGTGTAGCTTAATGAATTAGTAATGCAGCTCTTGTGACCTACATTGTATATTTTATATCACGGTACTAACCTTGAAGGTTTTTTGGTTTCTTGTAATGAATGTTGTAGTGTCAAGCAACTCCACACCAGGGAAGGTAATGGAACAACCAGCCCTGTGCCTAAACCCTCGGTATCTGCTGAACATTCCAAGGTTCAGGGACCATCATTACCAATAACCTATGACTTTTATGATGAAGATGAATGTATGAGAAGGGCCATTGAAGCAGTGGAACATATGCTTCTACAAACAAATTCCCCAAGCTCCGGTCAACATCAAAACAATCCAGGTAACACAAATTTTGCCAACATATCTTAATTCTCATTTGAGAAAGTGTTGAATGCCTAATTTCTTTAGAAATAGAGCCAACTAAGAAGAGGAATGTTGCAAGAATGTTGTATGGAAAGGGCAAGAAAGGCAAAGTTGAATGCAATGGTGAGTCATATATGTTCTCACCTGTCCGGAGAGTTGTCAACCTAATGCATTGTCTAATACCATGTACTTGTGTTACTAGCTGATGACGAAATGATCTTTGGTGAGGGAGATACAAGTCCAAAACCTGATCGTGAACACGAATTTATCACACTACCAGGTACATGTCAAAAGCCAGTTTTTGAAAACAATGATTTAGATCATAACAACCCTATGATAGTGTTCCTTTTGGTGCATTCTATAGATCATAAGAACCCTGTTGAGCACTTAGATGTTGTGGAGAAGATGACCCAGCCTACCACTTGCAATGGGGTATTTACGGCTGTACAGTATGACGATGTAACAATAGGTAAAAATGTGGCTCTTAACCCTATGTTCATTGTTGTTGGTATGTTTGCAAACTTTTGAGTATGTGAGTTGATACTAATATTCTTTGGAATCCCATTATTTAGGTTTACAAGAGCAGTCTGATTCCCAATTGCAATCAAATGAATCGGGAACTATATGGAGCACAAGTGCAGAGTCAGATTTTGGAATTAACCTTTGCACGGAGGCAGACTCTGGAAGCCCATCTTCCACACATGAGGACTGTGAGAAAAACGAAGCATTCATATTTGAAGAGCAGCTGGCATGTACAAACAACAATTTGTCTAAAGAAGCCCATGAGGAGTGTGGAAAGAATATGGCAAGTACTGAAGAGAAGACTGATTGTACTGAGAATGTATCTGTAGTGTCTAAAGATTTCCATGAGGAGTGTGGAAAGAACATCGCTAGTACTGAAGAGGAGCCTGATTGTACTGAGAATGTGCTAGTAGTGTCTAAAGAATCCCATGAGGATTGTGGAAAGAACATCGTTACTAATGAAGGGGAGCCTACTAGCATCACCCATGAGGACCAGGCAATAAAGACCACCCAAGAAGGGGAGCACGGTTCTCTTAAAAATGAGGTGACAACCATCGTACAAGAGGAGTTGACCCAAGAAGGAGAGCACAATGGTCTTAAGAATGAGGTGACTATCACCAGCCAAGAGTTCGCCAAGAGTATTACTGTAGCCCACATACATGAGCCTAATTGTACTGAGACTGAGCATACTAGCAACAACATGAGTACTAAAACAATCCACATTCAGGAGATGAGTGATAAATTTTCTATCGACAGTACCTTTGTGGATGTGTGTACAAGCATTGCAGTTGCAGAAAACACAGTTGCTCTCTCAAGCTTGCCACTAGTACAAGGTGCTCGTGCATCCACGCCTTTCTCTGATGCCTCTGATGATGAAGTGCCACTTAGTCAACTGATACCTAAAGGCTTTAAGATAAAGAAGAATGTAAAATCAGAAAAAACTGGCACCAACAACAAGCGCATTACAAGATCAACCAAATTGCCCTCTAGTGTCTTATTGTCTTTCGATTGTACTTGAACTTTAGCTGAACTGTTAGTGATGTCTGAAATTGAACTATTTGGTATACCAAAATACAGTCTCATTTATCTGAAATAGTTATACCAGTGTCTTTCGATTGTCTTTCAATTGTACTTGAACTTTAGCTGAACTGTTAGTGATGTCTGAAATTGAACTATTTGGTATACCAAAATACAGTCTCATTTATCTGAAATAGTTATACCAGTGTCTTTCGATTGTCTTTCAATTGTACTTGAACTTTAGCTGAACTGTTAGTGATGTCTGAAATTGAACTATTTGGTATACCAAAATACTGTCTCATTTATCTGAAATAGTTATACCAGTGTCTTTCGATTGTCTTTCAATTGTACTTGAACTTTAGCTGAACTGTTAGTGATGTCTGAAATTGAACTATTTGGTATACCAAAATACTGTCTCATTTATCTGAAATAGTTATACCAGTGTCTTTCGATTGTCTTTCAATTGTACTTGAACTTTAGCTGAACTGTTAGTGATGTCTGAAATTGAACTATTTGGTATACCAAAATACTGTCTCATTTATCTGAAATAGTTATACCAGTGTCTTTCAATTGTCTTTCAATTGTACTTGAACTTTAGCTGAACTGTTAGTGATGTCTGAAATTGAACTATTTGGTATACCAAAATACTGTCTCATTTATCTGAAATAGTTATACCAGTGTCTTTCGATTGTCTTTCAATTGTACTTGAACTTTAGCTGAACTATTAGTGATGTCTGAAATTGAACTATTTGGTATACCAAAATCCAGTAGTTATACTAGTGTGAAATTCTATATTGCCAATTGAAGAGAATGAAAATGTATTCTATTGTTAACTTTGAAATGCTGTCAAGATCAGATCACTCATCTAGTGTTGTAGTGTAATCTGACTTTCTATATTGCTAATTCTGAAATGATCTTTGGTGAGGGAGGTACGAATTTATCACACTCCCAGGTACACTCCCATGCAACCATGATTGTGTTGATTACAAATAAAATTCTATATTGTTAACAGAGATGTTATATACAGTTTGTTATACCAGATGATGATTTAGAAGATTGGTATATATTGCCATGCAACCGAACTTTACATCAGATGTATGTATCCATCTAACTGAGATACTTTGGGAGACTACTATGTATTACTTAATACTTGCAATTGACATACTTGCAATTGACATTAGTACTAAACTAACATGTATATTGATACTTGCATTAGTACTAATATGTATATTGATACTTGCGTTAGTACTAATATGTATATTGATACTTGCCAAGTATGGTCTCCTTGAGTGCACAATAGAGTTGAATAATGACTTGAGTGCACACAATAGAGACTTGATAGTTGAATAAGTTTGGGCCATATTTAGGCTACTAAGTATTCAAGACTTCACACCTTAAACCATAGAAACAAGCAACTCTATAATTACCATAAACACTGACAATACAAAAGTATTGAAGACTTCACACCTTAAACCATGGAAACAAGCAACTCTATAATTACCATAAACACTTACAATACAAGCTCAATAAATAGTCTCAATACATCAAATATATCGATTCATAATACATCATAGAAGAAAGATGAAATATATCAATTCATTTGTCAATCATCAAAATTAATATATCAATACATCAAATAGTGAACTACAAGTGGATGTTTTTTAGTTTTCTGGTACAATGAATTGATAGGGTGACTTTCAAGCATGAAATAGAGAGACCTCCCCTAATATGTGCTCATGAACCTCTTGGGGGACCTTGTAGACAGTGTTGTATCCCTTAACCTTGTGATTTGCTTGAGTCATATTGAATTTGATCGCAAGAATGGCATCAGCGTAGATTATTGCGATCAATGCTTCTTTTAGTAATGCATATGTGTTCTTGCACTGCGACAACTTTGCATAATAGTTTCCATACACGACAGACTCACCAAGGTTGAAATTGTTGCCCCAGCCATCCCTCACCACTTCTTTCAATAATGTCTTGCCTTGCTTGCACACCACAATGTAGTAGTCTTCTAAATCTTCATTCTGCGGAGATTTGAGCATTGCAAAATGATCTCCAACTTCCAATAAAATTGCCAAGTCTTGATGTTGGTTGTAGTATACAATATCGTTTGAATGCGCATCCTCTTCAATATCATCTTGTCGTTCAAGCTCAAGCTTCTGTAGCTTCTAGAGCTCGACAATTGATAGGTTGATGCTTTTATCCCAAGCTTCATCTATACACATGGAACAAAAGCATGATAAAGTACGGAGTAACAATTGTGTTGTGTCCTTGTGGCTGAACCCTAATACACAATGGGTGCTGCGTGTGCCTTTCAAGTTTTTACAACCATATGATTTAGTTCTATCAACCTCATCAACGCGAACTTCAACAAACAATCTGTTTTTACCATCATTTGACATCTTCCATGTTAGCCATTGCACAACATCATGTGCATTTTGTAACTTAGCACCATTATTATCCAACTGCTCACTTGTAAGGGCACGTTTGATCACAGCCCCCGCGCCATCATGCTCTCCTTTTCCATGTCCAGACCCGAAGTAGTTACATTGCATACAAATGTTGAATAAGGAGAAATACCTGCTTTTGTATCTCAGGTTTCCAACAAAATTAGTACTATGTTGTCAATCGAGAGTACTACACATCCATTAATATTGATTTAGTACAAATACAAAACAAAGCATAGCACAATGTATCCATTAAGAACACTCTACACTTATTAAAAGATAAATAGTACTATGTTGTCAACCATGTGAACTTGGCATCTATTAATACAAATTTAGTATGGATACAACACAAAGCATAGTACAATGAATTCATGGAAAGCACTCTACATGAATTAACAGATAAATAGTACAAACTCTTCAATATTGGAGAGTACTATGTTGGTGACGATGAGTACTTTACATTCATTAATACTGATTTAGTACAGATACAATACACAATACACAATACAGTACAATGTGTCCACGGAGAACACAACCCTCCTTAGAAGATAATTAGTACTACAACACATATACTTTACATCCCCCAATAAACACTGATTTAGTATAGATACAACACATAGTACAATACAGTGTGTTCATGGAGAGCACTCAGCATTGATTAATAGATAATTAGTACAAACTCTTCAATATAAGACAATACTATGAGTACAAGACATGTACTTTACATCTTCCGATAATTACTGATTTAGTAATATACAACAACAAGTACAATACAGTGTGTTCATGGAGAACACTCAACATTGATTAATACATAATTAGTACAAACTCTTCAATCTAGGACAATACTATGAGTAAAAGACATGTACTTTACATCCTTCAATAATTACTGATTTAGTATAGATACAACACACAGTACAATACAGTCTCCATGGAAAACCCTCAACATGGATTAAAAGATAATTAGTACAATTCTCTTAAGGACGGACAATACTATGAGTACAAGATGACTACTTTACATCCTTCAGTAAATACTGATTTAGTATAGATACAACATACAACATAGTACAATGTGTCTATGGAGAACACTTCACATGGATTAAAAGATTGAGACGACAATTGAGATCTAGAAGGTAATGGGGTACCTAATATTATACAAAATCCATGTGCTTCAATAGCTCAGTTGGCTAGAGCGTATGGCTGTTAACCATAAGGTCGGAGGTTCAAGCCCTCCTTCGAGCGACATGTCAAGTTTAGATATTAATCCTGTGTACTTGAACCTATAAATATGAAATACCTAAAAAACCAATTTAATTAATCCCATGTACTTGAACCTATAAATATGAAATACGTATAAACTACATATCTTCTGCATTTTAATTGCCTATAAAATATGAAATACCTAAAAAACCAATTTAATTAATCCCATGTACTTGAACCTATAAATATGAAATACCTATGAACTACATATCTCCCGCATTTTAATTGCTTGAGACGACCAATTGAGATCTAGAACCTATAAATATGAAATACCTAAAAAGCCAATTTAATTAATCCCATGTACTTGAACCTATAAATATGAAATACCTATGAACTACATATCTTCCACATTTTAATTGCTTGAGACGACAATTGAGATCTACAAGGTAATGGGGTACCTAATATTATACAAAATTGATCTGCTTCAATAGCTCAGTTTGCTAGAGCATATGGCTGTTAACCATAAGGTCGGAGGTTCAAGCCCTCCTTGGAGCGACATGTCAAGTTTAGATATTAATCCCGTGTACTTGAACCTATAAATATGAAATAACTAAAAAACCAATTTAATTAATCTCATGTACTTGAACCTATAAATATGAAATATGTATAAACTACATATCTTCACCTATAAATATGAAATATGTATAAACTACATATCTTCTGCATTTTAATTGCTTGAGACAACCAATTGACATCTAGAAGGTAATGGGGTTCCTAATATTATACAAAATCTATGTGCTTCAATAGATCAGTTGGCTAGAGCATATGGCTGTTAACCATAAGGTCAGAGGTTGAAGCCCTCCTTAGAGCGATATGTCAAGTTTAGATATTAATCCCGTGTACTTGAACCTATAAATATGAAATACCTAAAAAACCAATTTAATTAGTCCCATGTACTTGAACCTATAAATATGAAATACGTATAAACTACATATCTTCTGCATTTTAATTGCTTGAGACGACCAATTGAGATCTAGAAGGTAATGGGGTACCTAATATTATACAAAGTCCATGTGCTTCAATAGCTCAGTTGGCTAGAGCGTATGGCTGTTAACCATAAGGTCGGAGGTTCAAACCCTCCTTGGAGCGAGATGTTTGGTTTTGATATTAATCCCGTGTACTTGAACCTATAAATATGAAATACCTAAAAAACCAATTTAATTAATCCCATGTACTTGAACCTATAAATATGAACTACATATCTTCCGCATTTTAATTGCTTGAGACGACCAATTGAGATCTAGAACCTATAAATATGAAATACTTAAAAAGCCAATTTAATTAATCCCATGTACTTGAACCTATAAATATGAAATACCTATGAACTACATATCTTCCACATTTTAATTGCTTGAGACGACAATTAAGATCTAGAAGGTAATGGGGTACCTAATATTATACAAAATTGATGTGCTTCAATAGCTCAGTTCTGTAGAGCTTATTGTTGTTAACCTTAAGGTCGGAGGTTCAAGCCCTTCCATAGGCGACATGTGAAGTTTAGATATTAATCCATGTACTTGAACCTATAAATATTAAATACCTAAAAAACCACATGAATATATGTTGATTATTTTATAATCTACATATGTTATTAAAGCAAGATGAGAATACAAATCATGTTATCGCATGTATTTCATTTGAAGTTAGGTAAC
This sequence comes from Azolla caroliniana, assembly GCF_043228905.1. Classification (NCBI taxonomy): domain Eukaryota; kingdom Viridiplantae; phylum Streptophyta; class Polypodiopsida; order Salviniales; family Salviniaceae; genus Azolla; species Azolla caroliniana. The sequence goes on along the minus strand of NW_028230450.1, from coordinate 14,957,049 downwards.
AAGATACACACACCAATTAAGAAAAACGGGTATACCTTGCTCTAAATCCTCAGCAAAAACTTCATGAGGACGTAAAAATCAATTGATATACATAAGTGTTATAGTTTAAAAAATTGTAGTGACACAATAGCTAGAGGGTATGGCTATTAACCATAAGATGAGCTGGTCAAGCGTTTGTTGGCGCGAGATGTGAATATTAGATATTCAACCATCTACTTGAACCTAAAAATACGAACTACATAAAAATGAAATGAAAATATCATGATTGTTTTCTAATATATTTATGTTCCTAAAGCAGAACGACTGATCTATAGAAGTGTTCCAGCTCAACTAATTATAACACCGTAATGGTTTAGCAAAATTGGATTCACAAATAAGGACAACAAGTTCTATTTTAAGTATTTCACTACTAGTTGTATTTTAAGATTGAAATACGATGGATATATAATACACTAAAAAAACACGTCAAATTAAATGAGGGACAAACATGACTTTGGCTTGCTTTAATTGAGAGTTGAATTCAAAACCTGCTTACTAAACAGATGGCCTAACTAACTGAGCTACGAAACCACCTTCTTATTAGAAGCACCACATAGAAAAGTCTTGAATATTGCTACTTACAAAAGATAGTCCAACAAATTGAGGTTCAAATAATTTGGTATATTAAACATTAGTGTCCCTAATGAGTCAAAGAGCCATAGACCCTTTAGTCCGTGTCTTTTGAAAGTAAGCTTGATGGTATTGTCTCTCGAGGAGTGAGAGGGATGCATGTCCTCTCCTAAGTATTTCCTTCGCTGCTTGTGTCATCAAAATTTACTTGAGCTGTCACTGAAAGTGACTCCGAGAGAGAGATATGATCCAACCACCTCAACTGGGCTATGGTAGATAGTTAGGTGACACTTAGCTTTAACTTCAGCCGATGTGTGGAAGATAATGACTTTAGTTATGCCTAGATTCACTACCAATGCCTAGATAATGACGTCATCTAAGGCATTAAGGTGCCTTTGTAGGTCTTGCTCCGATTCAATGAGCAAAACTATGTCGTCTGCATAGAGCAAGATACAAACCTGCATATCCTCAAGGGCTACTCCGTTGCCTCCCTTACGAACAACATAGATCCCAAAAACAGTCGGAGATAGGGGCAACCTTGTTTTACACCAATAGTGCTAGTGAAACAATTGGATAGGCCACTTGGGCATTGAACACACTCGAACACTTGTTGATATAGTACATAGATGGCCCAAACCATGTCATCTGGTATCCTCAAGCTTTTTAGCCTATCCAACAACGACTCTCTAAGGACTGTGTGAAAGTCTTTTCGGAAGTCCACAAAACAACAATATAACTTCTTCTTGCGAGCCTTACTCTGGTTAATTAAGCATTTAAGTGGGAAGATATGATCGTCTAAAACCAATCTGTTTAGCTACGCGAAGCTTTAAGGTCTCCATATAATCCCTAAGCTCTCCCTCTATTACTGCACCATATAATTTAGCACGGGTATGACCTATCATAAAGGTCCTATATGTATTTCGGTCCATGGGGTCCCCCCCCCTTTATGTATGGGGCCCACTATGTTCATCGTCCATTGTAGTGGAAAACCCTCCGCGAGGGCACTATTAAAGATTAGAGTTAGGAAGGGAGCTAGACACTCTCTCCCATATATGATGTGGTCCATGGACTTCCTATGTTGTAATTTCGTTCTGACCTTCGCGACCATAGAGGTCGTGAAAACTGTCCCGACGGTAGGTCTGGGTTTAGAAGGCATTGAAATGGGTGGTTGGTTTGGGATTTGGTAAAGTCTCTCTGTATATGTGTGGCATGTTTTGGGATTTTCGATGGGTGTTTGTGGTCTTGGTTCCCATAATTTCTTCCATGCAGTGCCACAATTGCTACTCATGAGCATATGCTAGAGTTCCCAATATTGGGATGCCTCCCATGGTCATCTCTTACGACATGTCATCTTGCGCATTTCTTTGCGAGCTTGTACTGAGGTAATACTACCACTGTGTTGCGATATTTTATGTTGTCTATGTAAGTTCCTACAATCCTCATCATACCATCTATTTTGTGGCATAGATCATAATCTACCTTGATTGGAGTGTTTCGTATATGGGAAATTGCTAATTGCTACGGAGTGAAGGATGTGTGTTAGTTTCGTACTAAGGCTCTTTACAACTAGGGAGGGACATTGGGCGAGCCACCGCAACGGAGAGCCGAAGCCGGAATCAACCGAAGCAGGAAGAGACAAGAAGAAAAAGGAAGTCGAGTTGACTAGAGATGTCAGTAAATCCGAACAAGTTGGAACAAGCGGCGACGGCGGTAGAGTCAAGAAGAACCGAGCTGACGGGAAGGAGAAGGCCAAGACGCGGACGTGGTCCGACGTGGTGAAGGGCCTGAAGGTTGAATACGAATTGGAGATTGTCAATTCGGAGAAGAGTTAGAATGAATCAGATGCAGTCGATTCAGAGGAGCCGAATCAATAGAAGGCCAAACAAATGAGGAGGCAGCGGAAGTCGACCCCGACACGGAGGGATACACGGGTCGAGGAGCACCAAAGTAAAAACAATGAAGGAGTTGAGAAGGGCCTTATGAGAAGACAAGCTGACCAAAAAGGTTGAGCGCGGAATCCAATAGGTCACTAGAAGCAGAACCGAACCAGACAAGGAGTGCGACCCAAGTAGAAAGACGCCAGGTCGAGCTGGACGCTACAACCGACAGACACAAACAATGACACCGCGATTAGACATCAAGTTCAGCTTGAGGGGTAGTATTGAGCGGACAAGCTCAACCGGATCCGGATTGCAGTCTGGAACGAAGAATTAGATCGGTGTCGTGCCTTTCGACGTTGTCGTGAGGATCCGTCTTTATGTGCGCATCGCGAGGCGGAACCGCCGGGGTTCTGGACCGGAAGGACTCATAGCACCCACTAGCTTCAGCAAGAAAGGGTTTAAGATAGTTTTAGCAAATATGTACAAGTATTGTACATTGATCATTGTACCAATGCATTGATTGAACCTCATTTTGAACTTTAAATGTATAATTTTTGCAAAGTCAATAACGGATACGATGACACCCGTTGGTAAGTTATTAATACATTCCTTGAACTGTGAATTTTGCCAATAACTCCGGAAGTTATATGGAATGAACTCCCCAAGTTGTTTCTTAAATTTTGAGACAAGGGTAGCAACACATGTCTCCTTATATACTTCCTTGATATGCTTAGTTACTAGTCCCTTGCCAATATTTTCAGTCACATACTCTAAATATTTCCATTTCACGATATGACTGTTTCCCAAATTAAGCTCCTACCTACAAAATAATGGTAGCGGACAAACCTTACATGTTCTTAATAGACATGTACGACGATGCCACTCACATCATGGTTCTTTTTCACAAACACAAGACCTCCATAGCTCAGAAACAGATGCATAAGTCATGTTTCGTGCATTACACCTATTATCCTCCCCATTTGGTCTACAAACCTCACAAGTGCAAACATATAATTCCCCGTGTATACCCTTAGAATCAGTACGCATTGCATTCACTCCTAGCCTTAACATGTCCATCGTCACATAGTACACACAACAACATGTATTCCTCTCATTTAATTTTCTAACATAAAATGGTTTCAAACCTTGGAACTTGCGGAATCCAACAGTCAAGCTTGGATGTTGGTCTTTAAAGTTAATGCACAATTCAGCCTACATCAACCAATATATATAGCAAACATTAATATACACTTGGTCAAAACACAAATTTATGGAATGTGAATTGATATAAAAAATGGAATACCTCTGTCATCTCCAAGAAGTGTCTAGGGTGAATCTGGTACTTACCTTGACTTATTCGTTGTCTACACATGTCCTTCTTATTTGGTGAGACACGCGTATTTTTCGCCCAAAATGAATCCACTTTCTCAATAATCTCTTAAGATAAGGCATCACATCGTCGTCTACGTCCCAACCCCAGCCAATTGAATTGGCTTGAGTGTATATTTCGGCGATGTTTCCTCAAGTTCCTTCTTTGAATACCCAGGGCTAAGGCAACTTTAGTATCACTATATTTTTTTTCTCTCGCACTATTCACAACCATGTGTGGGCTGCCCTCTTTGCAACAAGTTTGTCTAAGCTCTCTACACCTTTCACTAAGTCTAGGGATCACTTCATAGACTCTACAATGTCTTCTGAAACACATTGGTCCCTAAATTTTATTCAAATGTTGTCATAGTGTGAATCACACACTACGTGAAATATGTAAAATACTATATCCGATTTAAATTACGTATAATAAATAAAATAAAATATTAAAAATATTTATTACGAGCATAGGGCAGGGTTCGAACCATGTACCTCCACGTAGACAAACCCCAGCCTTACCACTATACTAGCATATTATGAATTTTAAAGTTATACTAAACATTATCCCATGTAAATGTTCTACATATGCATGGTACAAAAAGTTATTCATACGTACACACTCAAGTTAAAAGAAAAGATGGGATAGAAAGTTAATCATGCACATGCAGTGTGCATGAAAACTAAAGTTAGGAAAAGCATGATGCTTGCATGTGATAAACTTAGACTCTTCCAACACTATATAAGGGAGAGAAAAAGATGTATAGTGGCTGATACTTATTTTACAAGGGTGGATTAATATAATATAATCGTGGGATTCACGAATTTGCTAACTATTTTCTCTCTTAATCTGAGTACTCACTAATACACTATACTCGTGGGATTCATGAGTTTTTCATATCTTTCTTTCTTACAACATATTTCATATTCTTCATTGCCTTAGAATTTTCTTTTCTCCTAGTCCAGAAGCTCAGTGGTTCCCACCCGAGTCACGCAATGATCCGGTGCCGAACGACACGACACAATTGGTGAACCCGACGTTAACATGGGTGGCAAGGAGATGGAAAATGAACCAGAGGCTAACAACATGATGATGATGTTCGAGCAGATGCTTCAAGAACAACGTGCGATGTCGGAGATAGCGGCGGCAGTAGATCGGCTCGTGCAACGGATCGGGCAATTCAACGGAAAGGACGTATCATGCTATCTTCGGGACTACAAGGAGGAAATGATACAGTGCAGGATTTCGGAAGGACTGCAAGTGACATCCTTCAACCAGATGGCTACCGACGGGCTTCAACCAAGTATCCACAAGCTACAACAACAAATCTGACGTGGGAAGCGTTTGAAGAGGCACTGAAGACCACATTCGCTATCGAGGACTCCCCCAAGGCAACGCGGAGAGGATTCAAAGATTAGGTGGAAACGCCGGACAAGGGGATGAAGGTCCTCGATGTGTTTTCGGCATTCGAAAGTCGGTTCGAGAGGTTGTTTGCGAGAGATCAAGCTATCCTCGCATCGGACAAAGTTATCATGTTCTTACGAGCCGTAGACGTCCGGGACCGGAAGAATCTTGGAGTGCTTCTAGAGGACACGACTACCGACAGTGGCCTCACCAAAGCATGGGAAAGCGTGCGGGATATCGTCGCGCGATACACAAAGAGGGGGCAATGGCTTGCCAATGAAGAAAATAGGGTTTCCGAACCGATTCCGAAACTGAGATCCGGATCGGATGACCATCAACCGCGGGCTCGGGAGACTACAACCGAGAAGGGAATCGACGCAACCACAGTGGAGCAATTGCTGAAGGAGATGGAGAATCTGAAAATCGCGATGGTGAAGAAGATGGAAGACCGTCCCACAAGTTCCAAGTACATGATCGAAGAGATTGCGACGAGCACAAGGAGCCACTACGACAGGATCGTATCTACTAAGAGGGAAATTGGATTCATTCGATGGATTCTCGGAAGCCACTCCGACCGAACTTCTGGAAAGGCGGCATGAAGAAGGTCCTAGAGGAGGAGATCGCGGCGAAAGACAATTATGCGATAACCGCGGGAATACGTGTGGGGGAGTCATCTACAGCAAAGGCGTCTTTTTGGCCGGATGTGTTAGAAATTTCGAAGAAAGCTGACCATGATGAACTCCGAAGCTCCGCGGAATGTATCCAGGAAGTGACGGGATGGGAGTGCCCCATAGATAAGAATAGCGTACATGCGCTATGTCAATTGCATGAAGTGTATGTGGATGAAAAACGATGACGCACGGACCATCAAAGACACCAGCAATCTGGAACTCCGGAGGGAAGGGAAAAGAAAAGACGATTCCGGCATTCAAGCTTTCCTCGGACATCGAACAACAAACGGACTTGAAAAAGGCGTTCGAAGAGAGAATCCTTGATAGCCGGGTAGAATTTTCGCTTCGGGATTTACTCGGAATAGCAAAGAAGGAGTTCCACGATCTTCTTGTGGATCTCGTGAAGAGAAAAAGACAAAGTACGGAGGAAAATGTGCCGATGGTGAATGCAAATGCCGTTCTGATGAATGACACCGAAGTGGAGGACGAGATACCGAATTCCCACTATACAAAGCCACACTAGGCGCGTGCAACTACCGAGACTCCGGTTCGAATCGGCAACATCAAAGAGCCCGTGCTAGCATTGATTGATCACGGATCGGAGATCAATTTGATGTCTAAGGAGTTCTACCGGAAGGGGAAGTGGCTTATTAACAACAATCATGGATGGAAGATCCGGGCGGCCACTAAAGCAACGGAAGATCTATTTGCAGCTTGTCCGGATGTGATGGTGAAGATCAGGGATGTCGAGATCGACCAAAATTTCTTCGTACAAGACGAGGTCTCACACTCCATGATCCTCGGGCAACCCTTTATCACGGCTTCACGGATGGAGACAAAGGTGCTCGATAGCGGTGCGGCTTTCGCACAAATTCGGAGCCAAAGCGGAGGAAAATTCGTCCAATTCCTAACTGTGCCGGCAAATCATGAAAGGAACAAGAGAGAGCTCTTGTCCCAAACAAGGATGGATTTTTAGAGCGGACTATTGGGGAGTGGGGAAGTGATAGTCCGAGAAGCCCTAATACCCCACACAGGAAGAAAACTCTCGGAGCAAAACAGGTACGAATCGGTCCGGATGGGGCATCTACGTACACGGCCGTAACTGGAGAAATGAAGAAAGAATAGCGAAAAGTGTAGGATAAGTTACGGTCGGCATCAATAATAAAAGAAGATCACGAAATCGTGGGAATAGTCGAAGAAGTGTTCTATGGGAGCACGCTACAACGGCTTTAAGAGCTCGCTGAAGATACAAGCCAGGGAGACCGGGTAGTCCCGGTGGAATCGGTCGAGACATACGAGATCATTGTGAAAATGGGGCCAGATGCGCTCCGCAAAGAAGAAGCAATGGTAAGTATGAAATACAAGACCGTGCAGAAGAAAGTGAAACCGGCCGCGGGACTGTTACCCGCCGATAGCGAACAAAAGAGGAACGAAGTCTCGGGGGATCCGACACTTCCAAAGTCCATGGATATCGGACATGCCTTCATGGATGAGACCCGGAAGAAACTTCGGATAGGTCGAGGTGGGTTCCTATTAAAGAATGAAGAAGAACGATTCCGTGGGATGCTAGAGAGACATGGGAGAGAATTTTCATTTACATCGAAAGAAATAGGATGCGTTGACCCAAAGATAGTGGAGCCGATGGTGATCTTCACGATTGACCATGTGTCGTGGAACCTAAAGCCGATTCCGGTGCCACCGGCACATATTCCGAAAATCATGGACTTGCTCAAGGAAAAGGTGGGGATGGGGATTGTAGAGCCATCGAACGCTCCGATTTATTCAAGATTTGCAACCGGTGAACAAGGTCACGATCCGGAACTCCGGAGTCAGTCTGATAGTGGACGAATTTGCGGAAGCATTTGCCAGTCGTGCGATATACTCCATCGGAGACCTATGCTCGGGGTATGACCAATTCCAACTAGCCGTGGAGAGCCGAGACATCACTACCATGCAGACATCAATAGGATTAGTTCGGATGTGTACGCTACGACAAGGGGCGACGAACTCGGTCCCACATATGATGAATGCAATGAACAAGGTGCTTCAAGACTGCATTCCGGAGATAACGATGCCATTCCTAGATGACATTCCGATGAAAGGATGCACGGTAGAAGAAAAAGATGAAACTATCGATGATCGGGGATGCCGAAAGTTCGTAGTAGACCATATTTGTGATTGCGAGAAAGTGCTTCGAAAGTTAGAAGATGTGCACCTAACACTTTCCGGTGAGAAATCGGCATTCGGGCAAGAAGAAATATTGGTAGTCGGACATCTATGTGGGCCCTACGGCCGAAGACCATCACCAACCAAGATCGATGCGATTCAAGCTATGAAAGAAGTATGCAAGTCACAATCCGAAGTCCGAAGGTTTCTTGGAGCATGTGCATTCTATCACATATGGATTCCGCACTATGCACATATTGCGGACCCACTCTATCACTTGTTGCGGAAGGGTAAGAAGTTTGAATGGAAACCGGAGCATACCAAAGCCATGAAGAAGCTCAAGAAATCACTACGGAGGTAAAAAGCACTAAAGAAGCCGAACTATGACCAACCCATCATAGTAATGGTTGACACAAGTCCAACCGGAATCGGATGGGTCATCAATCAAGCTGACTCGGATGGTTCGCGGTATCCAATCCGATTCGGAGCAAAGGTTCTCAACAAAAGGCAACGCGGATATGCACAAGTCAAAAGAGAATTATGGGGAGTCGTGTCGGCAATCAAATCGGATCGAGATTATTTGATCGGAGCCGAAGTAGTGATCGAAACGGATTGTCTTCCGATACTCAGGATGATGCGGTGTTGCACGATACCGGATGTGGCTATGCTAAGGTGGATTGCATATGTTAAGTCACTTAATCCGGAGGTACGACACATCTCCGGAAAAGACAACGCAGTAGCGGATATGCTATCAAGGGTGCGGTTCGGAGATGACATAACCGAATCCGATAATGAAGAAGTTTCCGAAGACTACTTTGCTTCGGAGCACATATGCCGGGTGAACGTAATCTGAGAATTCCGGGAAAAAGAATACGACGGAGAAAGCTTTTGTGATGTCTGAATTTCACGAATCCGATTGGGCTGGACATCGAGGAACATGGGCAACTTTTGTGAAAATCAAACAAAAATATTGGTGGAAGAACATGTACAAAGATATAGGTGTTGGGATTTCGGTCCCTTTCGGATGGGATGGTCGGATATCGGAGATGAATGCCGACAAGCCCGGTTTCGGCTTCGGTGCCGGATGACGAATGTACCCGGAGAGCGATCCGGATGCAGGGACATATCCGTGAATATGTTCGCTACGAGCCCCCTGAGGCTATAGTTGTAAATAGCCCAAAGTCATATAAGTATAAATATGACTTAGGGCAAACTGTTTTTCTGTTGCTTCTCATTTTTCTGTTTTTCCACTTTAGAGGAGTGAAGAGAGAGCAGCCGTGTGAGAGAGAAAGAGAGAGAGCGCGAAGAGAAAGAGGTAGACGCCTCTGTGTATTTCCGCCGCCTGTGGCGAGGACAGCGAGCTCAAGGTCGTCGCCTTGGAGCTCGTCATTGTATACTTCTCTGTATAGTGTTGTTTGGAGTCTTGTACTCCCGTGGTTTTTTCCCCGTTTAGGGTTTTCCACGTTAATCCTTGTGTACTCGCGTTTCTTCGTTTTGTTTCTACGTGTGTTTCCTATTTTCTGCTCCATTGATCCGCGATTAATCGGTTGTGGCCGAGAGAAGAAGGTGGATAGAAGGGCCTATTCCTTACAAACTGGTATCAGAGCGACTGTTGCAGAAAATGGAAGGCGGCGGCAGCGGGCAGCCGATGATGATGGTGCTGAATGCACAGAATTACGCCGACTGGAAGATCAAGATGGAGGATCTTCTGATTGTTCGGGACCTGTACGAACCGATTGACAGGTCGGAAATACCGAAGGGGGTACTTGAGTCGGAGTGGAAGCTCCTGAACCGGAAAGCCGTAGCGACGATCCGACAATATGTCGACGTAAGCGTCCTGCAACATGTGGCGAACGACACCAACGCATACGAGATGTGGAAGAAGCTGTCTGGCCTCTATGAGAGGAAGAATGCGTTGAACCGGACCTCCCTGATGAGGAAGATTGTGAATCTCAAGTATCGGGACGGCGAGAGTATGGTGGAACACGTAAGCACGTTCATGGGATTCGTGAACCAGCTTGCGGCGATCAAGTTCCCGTTGGAGGATGCAATGCAAGCCATCATCCTGATGTGTACATTGCCGGAAAGCTGGGAGAACTTGGTGGTGACTCTCAGCACCTCGTGCACCGAAGATAACTTGTCCTTACAAACTGTAAAGACAAGTATTCTGAATGAAGAAGCGCGTCGGAGAGATAAGGAACCGGCCTCCGACCCGAAGATGCTGTTTACCGAATCGGATCGGGGAAGACAATGGAACCGGAGTCCGCAAAGACGGGAGAAGTCGGGGACCCGGTCGCAGTCAAGAGGAAGGCCCACATGCTTCCACTGTGGGAAGCCGGGGCACTTCCGAAAGAATTGTCGGCATTACCGAAAAGACAACGGAGCCGACGACACCGACTCGAAGAAGTCACCGGAGAGAAACGGTGCATACCGGGGAGCCACGGACCGGAGAGGTTCGGATCGGCGAGGGCAAGACCGGAAAGGAACAACGGCACTCGCGGCAAGTGAGGAAGAAATCATGCTCATCACCGAAGAAGGTGAGCTAAACGTTGCCGGCGATGAGACGACCTGGGTGGTCGATTCCGGAGCATCGTTCCACCTGACCCCGGAGAGAAGATACTTCTCATCCTACACAGCCGGCGAGCATGGCTGTGTTCGGATGGGAAATGAAGGTACGTGCCGGATTGCCGGCATAGGAGACGTGTGGTTGACAACCCCGACCGGATGCAAAATGCTGCTGAAAGATGTCCGACACGTTCCGGAGGTCCGATTGAACCTGATTTCGGCCGGGAGGCTAGATGATGAAGGCTACACGGGTAGCATCCGGAACGGTGTCATGAAGTTCAGCAAGGGGAGCTTGATAGTGGTTCGGGCCCGGAAGGTCAACACACTGTACCTGATGAATGCCCGGTTATGTCCGGAAGAGCTGAATGTGGCAGCCGACACTGCCGGTGAGCTGTGGCACAAAAGACTGTGCCACATGAGTGAGAAGGGGATGAAGAGGCTTGCAGAAGACAACCTCATCCCAGTGAAGCACGTGCACCTGGAGAAGTGCACCGATTGCCTGGCCGGTAAGCAGAACCGAACCTCCTTCCACTCAAGGCCACCGACGAGACGTAGCGCACCATTGGAGTTGGTGCACACTGATGTGTGTCAGGTAGAAACGAAGTCACATGGCGGAGCCCAGTACTTCGTGACATTCATTGATGATCACAGCCGGAAGCTGTGGACGGCACCGTTGAAGACAAAGGACCAAGTGTTGTCCGTCTTCAAAGAACTCCACGCGAGAGTGGAAAGGGAATCCGGCAAGAAGCTGAAAGCGATACGAGCGGATAACGGAGGGGAATACCGGGGGCAGTTCCAGGAGTACTGTCGCTCGAAGGGAATCCGACTCGAGTTTACTGTGCCGAAGACGCCGGAACTGAACGGGCTGGCCGAGAGGATGAACCGGACCATAATGGAGCGGGTCCGGAGTATGCTGGCGCATGCGAAATTACCCAAGGGGTTTTGGGCTGAGGCAATGTCGACGGCGACATACGTGATAAACAGATCACCCTCAGTACCTTTGGACGGAGACACGCCGCAGAGAGTGTGGACCGGTAAGGAAGTGTCCTACCGGCATCTGAAGGTGTTCGGGTGTCTCGCATACGTGCATGTGGCAAAGGACCGGAGAGGAAAGCTAGATCCGAAGACCCGGCCATGCATATTCCTCGGTTACGGCGACGACGAGTTCGGCTACCGAGTATGGGACCCGGTCGACAAGAAGATATTCCGGAGTCGTGATATCATCTTCATGGAGAACAAGACGCTCGCTGACTGGGAGTCGGAGAAGAAGATGAAGAGCTCCAAGTCGACCGGTGAGGATCAACTCTACGAGGAGCAGTCCCGACCGGCAAGGGACCGGTTAGCACTCGAGGATCCGGCCGAAGACAGTGAAGACACAGAACCGGCCGAAGAAGATGAAAATGATACCGGAACCGGCCCCGATCCCGAAATGGTCTCGGATGAAGAAGAATCGGAAGAACCGGTTACCGAAGCTCCGGAACGGAGATATCCTCTAAGAGAGAGAAGGGCCCCCCGGAGATTTCCGGAACCAGAGCACGTGCTGCTAACCGACGAGGGGGAGCCGGAGAGCTTTGAAGAAGCGAAGCATGACACCCAGAGCCGCAGGTGGTTGAGTGCCATGCAGGACGAGATGGATTCCCTGCATGAGAACCACACATATGAACTTGTGGAGTTGCCGAAGGGAAAGCGGGCACTTCGAAACAAGTGGGTGTTCAAGCTGAAACCGGGAGATGCCGGAAACCCCCCGAGATACAAAGCCAGGATCGTGGTGAAGGGGTTTCAGCAAAAGAAGGGCGTCGACTTCGACGAGATATTTGCCCCGGTAGTGAAGATGACCTCCATCCGGACGGTGCTGAGCATAGCGGCAAGCATGGACCTCGAGGTAGAACAGATGGACGTGAAGACAGCATTCCTTCACGGTGACCTCGAAGAAGAAATCTACATGCAGCAACCGGAAGGATTCGAGAAGAAAGGGAAGGAGCACCTGGTATGCCGGTTGAAGAAGAGCCTTTACGGACTGAAGCAGGCTCCCCGGCAATGGTACCGGAAGTTCGACTCCTTCATGACCGACGAAGGGTACCTCAAAACGCAGTCCGACCACTGCGTGTTTGTGAAGAAGTTTGAAGGAGGAGACTTCCTAATACTCCTCCTGTACGTGGACGACATGTTGATCGTCGGACGGGACCAGGTCAAGATATGGATGCTGAAGAAGGCTCTTCACCGAACCTTCTCAATGAAGGACCTGGGTCCGGCGAGGCAAATACTAGGGATGCACATCATCCGGGACCGGAAGAAGAAGCAGTTGTGGCTGTCACAGGAGAAGTACGTGACAAAGGTGCTTCAACGGTTCAACATGTCGGAAGCAAGACCGGTCGGATCGACCCTCCCGGCAAACTGCAAGCTGACCAGCAAGCAAAGTCCCAAGACAAAGGCTGAAAAGGAGGATATGATGGAAGTGCCGTATGCCTCAGCCGTCGGGAGCTTGATGTACGCCATGGTGTGTACGAGACCGGACATAGGATATGCAGTCGGAGTGGTGAGCCGGTACATGAGCAATCCCGGCAAAGAGCACTGGAACGCGGTCAAGTGGATACTCCGATACCTGAAGGGCACGGCAAACGTGTGCCTCCGATTCGGCTCCGGTAAGCCCGAACTCGAAGGCTTTACTGATTCTGATATGTCGGCTGATGCAGATACCAGCCGGTCCACATCAGGGTATGTGATGACGTATGCAGGGGGAGCTGTTTCGTGGCAGTCGAGGCTGCAGAAGACGGTTGCGTTGTCAACCACGGAGGCGGAGTACATGGCGGCTGTTGAAGCCGGCAAGGAAATAATATGGATGAAGGACTTCATTAGAGAGCTCGGTATCCGGCAAGAGGAGTACCGACTCTACTGCGACAGTCAGAGTGCCATCCACCTTGCGAAGAACGCAGCCTATCACTCCCGGACGAAGCACATCCAGCGAAGATATCACTGGATCCGGGAAAGGATAGAAGACAAGGAGTTCGTGCTGACGAAGATCCACACCGACGAGAACGGGTCGGATATGCTGACCAAGGTGCTCACACCCGACAAGCTGGAAGCATGCCGGAAGAGGATCGGTTTGGAAAGACATCCCATGCCGAAGTGAAGGGGGAGTTTGTTGGGATTTCGGTCCCTTTCGGATGGGATGGTCGGATATCGGAGATGAATGCCGACAAGCCCGGTTTCGGCTTCGGTGCCGGATGACGAATGTACCCGGAGAGCAATCCGGATGCAGGGACATATCCGTGAATATGTTCGCTACGAGCCCCCTGAGGCTATAGTTGTAAATAGCCCAAAGTCATATAAGTATAAATATGACTTAGGGCAAACTGTTTTTCTGTTGCTTCTCATTTTTCTGTTTTTCCACTTTAGAGGAGTGAAGAGAGAGCAGCCGTGTGAGAGAGAAAGAGAGAGAGCGCGAAGAGAAAGAGGTAGACGCCTCTGTGTATTTCCGCCGCCTGTGGCGAGGACAGCGAGCTCAAGGTCGTCGCCTTGGAGCTCGTCATTGTATACTTCTCTGTATAGTGTTGTTTGGAGTCTTGTACTCCCGTGGTTTTTTCCCCGTTTAGGGTTTTCCACGTTAATCCTTGTGTACTCGCGTTTCTTCGTTTTGTTTCTACGTGTGTTTCCTATTTTCTGCTCCATTGATCCGCGATTAATCGGTTGTGGCCGAGAGAAGAAGGTGGATAGAAGGGCCTATTCCTTACAATAGGGGAGTTCACGGGAAACTGCGAGAAGTGTCAAATCTACTCCGGAGTTCGACACCGAGATGAGTTACATCTGACATTCTCACCGACAATCAACTTCAAATGGATGGTCGATATTGTAGCCATGCCAACTGGGATCGGACAAAAGAAGTACTTGGTGTTAGCTCGGGAAGATCTCACAAACCAAGTAGAAGGTCGGGCGCTACAAAGGAAAACATGTTCTTCGGTATGCCAATTTCTTTTGGAGGAGGTGTTTTGCAGGTACGGGTGCGTAGGAAAAGTGATTGCGGATCGGGGAGAACTCGACTTTGATAAAGCTAAGGAATTCTTCACCAAACATGGAGTTCGATTAACACTAACAACGGCATACAATCCGGAGGCCAACGGGAAAATCGAACGAGGACATAGTCCGATCGTCAAAGCACTTGCCAAAGCATGCGACGGGAGGGTGAAGGATTGGCCGTACATGCTCCCGTATGCACTATGGGCGGATCGGACAACGCATAGCTCCATAACCGGTTACATGCCGACAGAACTCATGATCAGACAAGCACCGGTAATGCCAACGGAAACCGCGATCGCGACATGGACAGTCCTACCGTGGAAGGAAGAGATGAGTCGGGAAGAACTACTAGCAGTCCGGATACTACAACTAGAGGGAAGACCGGAAGACGTAGCGGAAGCAATACGCTGACAAAAAGAGGCGCGATTCCGGAATAAAAGCCGGTTCGACACAAAGCACCGACTACGACCGCGGAAGATTGAAGAAGGAGATTGGGTGATTGTCTACGATAGTAGTTTGGATCATCAACATACAACGATGTTGAAGTTCGCGAAAAGGTGGTTCGGGCCATACGAGGTTCGGAAAGTTTTCCACAACGAAACTTACCGACTATGCGAGTTGGATGGAACGATGCTACGAGAGCCTATAGTCGGGAAACGGGTGAAGATTTTCAAGAAGCGTATTGATGAAGAACCCTATGTGATCCTAAACAAGACTGACAAGAAGGAGCAATCGGACGAAGATCGTGGTGATGCGGAAAGCGAAGAAAGTGGATTACAACTCATAGTCGACTTAAGGGGAGAATCGGAGGAAGCTTCGGATGAAGGTGAATAGCAAGCATCGGGGACTTCGGCACATACCGGAGGATCTGTGGGTTCGGAGGGGGCGAGTGTCGTAGTGTGAATCACACACTACGTGAAATATGTAAAATACTATATCTGATTTAAAGTACGTATAATAAATAAAATAAAATATTAAAAATATTTATTACGTGCATAGGGCACGGTTCGAACCCTGTACCTCCACGTAGACAAACCCCAGCCTTACCACTATACTAGCATATTATGAATTTTAAAGTTATACTAAACGTTATCCCATGTAAATGTTCTAGGTATGCATGGTACAAAAAGTTATTCATGCATACACACTCGAGTTAAAAGAAAAGATGGGATAGAAAGTTAATCCTGCAAATGCAGTGTGCATGAAAACTAAAGTTAGGAAAAACATGATGCTTGCATGTGATAAACTTAGACTCTTCCAACACTATATAAGGGAGAGAGAAAGATGTATAGTGGTTGTTGCTTATTTTACAAGGGTGGATTAATATAATATAATCGTGGGATTCACGGATTTGCTAACTATTTTCTCTCTTAATCTGAGTACTCACTAATACACTATACTCGTGGGATTCACGAGTTTTTCATATCTTTCTTTCTTACAACATATTTCATATTCTTCATTGCCTTAGAATTTTCTTTTCTCCTAGTCCAAAACCTTAGTGGTTCCCGCCCGACTCACGCGATGATCCAGTGCCAAACGGCAGGACAACGTTGATGGTGTAACACTCTACATATAATATCCCTACAATCCTCTTCACGAAATCTCTTCGTTATTTCTACCAAATAACGGACTATGTGAAGAACCACTCGTCTCTTGGTCCTTTTAGATATACATGAGTTACTTGACAACTCACTCTCGTTGGGGACCCCCATTTGGTCACTAGATTTATCCAAAAAATTTAAGTGTCCGGAAATAGTAGTTAATGTTTTGAAATGTGGCCTGCAAAGTGAGAAATAATTGGTTTCAAACATTAGAATTACCGATCAAATATGACAATTGTAAAATCTAAAAATTTAGTACTGAAAAATGAAGAGATGGAAAATTTTAGTCTTGAAAATAAAAAAATGGATGGAAGGAACCTCCAATGGTTGCGGGAGCGTTGATTTTGTGTGATATGCCGCCTCAATTTGCTGGAAGGAACCTCCGATGGTGAAAGCATGATGTACAAATTTGACAATTGTAAAATCAAAAAATTTAGTACTGAAAAATGAAGAAATGAAAAATTTTAGTCGTGAAAATAAAAAAATGGATGGAAGGAACCTCCAATGGTGGCGGGAGCGTTGATTCTGTGTGATATGCCACCTCGATTTGCTAGATGGAACCTCCAATGGTGGAGGGTGCCTTGAATCTTTGTGATATGCCGCTTTGATTTAGTGGAAGGAACCTCCAATGGTGGAGGACGCCTTGAATCTTTGTGATATGCCGCCTGGATTCGGTGGAAGGATCCTCGCCTCGATGGAAAAAGCCCCAAATTACCACGACATAAATTGCAATTGGTGGAAGTAAGAAAGTCGTTGTCGAAGAAGTCACTATTGGCTGTTATAAGAGGCCTTAGAACAATCTCTGTTCCTCAACCTAAACCCTAACAACAATAGAAACCCTAAAAAAACCAGAAATCCTCAACTCAAAAGCTCTAACCTGACATGGATGTCTGCGATTTGCTCCCTAAACCCTAACAAAACTCTTAGATTGGAGGAAAAGCAGAAACGTGACATGGATGTCTGAGATGAAGAGCTCAGAGGGATAGAGGAAGAGGAGTATGAGGGGAACCACCAAAAACGACATGAGGGGAAGCGCCAAAATCGACGTGAGGGGAAAATAGCCCCCAAAATGGAAAGAACATCTCCTCACGTGTTCCCTCCATTCCTTGTAGTAAATGACACTTGTACTACAGTCACCCCACTCTCCAAAATCGATTTTTTTTTTCTCTACTTTTTTTTTCTGAATTATTCAGTACCAATAGTATCGAAAGTATTGACAATTTTTGTGGCCAAAAACAGTACTTTTCTGGTACACCGTAGCGTGCTTCCACCCAATGTGTAGAGAGATAGTGGTGTGACTCTTGATCTTTGAGTAATCATAGAATCTCAAAAGGTGTGTTCACACATTGCACTATGTTGAGGTTGAATCTCAGGCTCAACTCGGATCGGTTCCTTTCGATTGATGTCCGCTTCTGTTGGTACCCGGTTCGGACGGTATCTGTTTCTCTCTTGTACTCCCCCTCAAGTTTGGCAAGTCAGGGATCGTCAATCCAAGGTCTGACATGAATTGGCGAAGCTTGTCAGCTCCTAGGGCCTTGGTGAAGATGTCGGTTGTCTGAAGATTCGTGTTGATGTGTAGAAGATCGACATCTTCGTCCTGAACACACTCTCGAATGAGTGATAGTGCACTTCGATATGCTTTGTGCGTGCATGGAACATTGGCTTCTGAGCCCGATATATACTGCTCATGTTGTCATAGTAAATGGGAGTCGGATCCTTGATGGGAACGCCCAAATCCTTCAAAATCCTCTTGAGCCATAGGGCTTCACATGCATCTACAGTTGGGCCCCTGTATTGGACCTCCGTACTCGAAAGTGCGACAGTAGGCTGCTTCTTACTACTCCAAGATATTGCTCAATTGTCGAGCGAGAAGACAAATCCAGAGGTCGATCATCGATCAGCTCTATAGCTGGCCCAGTCGGCATCCGTGTACCGTTCGAGTCGAATTGGTGTGGCTGATGTGTAGAGGATTCCATAATCCATTATGCCACTCACGTATCGTAATACTCGCATAGCACAATCGAATGGATACCTCGAGGAGTTTGCATGAATTGGCTAAGGAGGCCCACCGGATAGTTGAGGTCGGGTCGAGTGATCGTGAGATAGATGAGGCTCCGGATCAGTTGTCGATATTGAGTCAGCTTGCACTCGTCTATGCCGGAGGTTGCATCTAGTTTGAGGTTTCGATCAAGAGGGGTTGCCACAAATTTGCACACAGCCATCCCGAACTTGTATAACAAGTTGAGGATGTAGTGTCGTAGAGAGATCATAATGCCAGTCGGAATCCGAATTACTTCGATTCCAAGGAAGTAATGAAGTTCCTTCATGTCCGTCATCTCAAATTTGTTGGAGAGGAGGGATGTCACCTTCTTGATGTCAACTAAATGCTCACCTCCAGTAACTAGATTATCCACGTATAGGATGATGACAATCAATCTTCTAGAGTCGTTTCGTACATAGATGGAGTTGTCGGATTTCAACATTCGAAAGTTGATTTGTTAAAGATATTGCGTAATCTTCGAATGCCAAGCATGTGGTGTTTGCTTTAGGCCGTCGAGTGGATTCTTGGGTCGGGACACGGCTTTCAGATGAGTACGCGATTCAAAGCCAGGTGGTTGTACCAGGTATACCTCCTCTTCTAATTCACCTTGAAGAAAGGCGTTCTTTACATCCATCTGATGGAGGTGCAACCCTTTCGCCGCTGCAAGTGCAATTACGGTCCGCACAGTCGTCATCTTTGGCACTAGGGCAAATGTCTCTTCGTTGTCGACTACATGTGTTTGTGCGTATCCTTTCACTACGAGTCGAGCTTTGCAGTGGTTTACGGAGACGCCGACGTTGTACTTCACCTTGTAGATCCATCTGCAACTGATCACCTTCTTGTGTGGTGTGGAGAACGAGATCCCATGTTTCGTTCTTGCAAAGTGCCTGCATCTCCTCGTTCATTTTTTCGACCCATAGCAAGTCCTTCACGGCTTCGGAAAAAGTTTCCGGCTCCTGGATGTGAAGGCCTTCAAACTCACTATCGAGGGAGTGACTCAATTTGTTTCCGTCGAACTAATCGTTTTCATACTTCGGCATTTTCTCCTTCCCTTTGTTCGGCTTCGGACTCGGCCGAGATGTGCTTTGATCGCTTGGGGGCGCTTGTGGCCCACTAAGCCTTGTCGTAATCACGCTTTCTTCTTACATGCAAGTGAGCGAATCTTCGATTTTTATATCTATTTCAGCGGATTTCAGGTCGAGCGGAATCGGAGTCGAACTTGTCTCTAGTGCATACCAAGATGCGGACTCGTCGAAAACGACATCTCGACTTACTCGACCCTTCCGAGTAAAAGTGTTCTGAAGTTTATGGAGATTGATGTGGCCAATTCTTTTGTGCCACAAATTTAAGTCTGTTTCAACTTTGAGGCCCTTTGCAAACATAGCTGATTTTACCTCCTTCGATTCAAGGACAAACATACGGCCTTCATGACATCTGTGAGCTATGACTCGATCGCCTCTTTTGATAAAGCACCCATTATTGTGGAATCGTACTTGCATTCCTTGTTCGACAATCCGGCCGACCAAGACCAACTTTTTCGTGATTGTAGGAACATGCAGTATGTTCTTGAGGTAGGTTTGTTTGTCGTCGTTTCCAAATGGAACGTTCCCGATATGCTGTATTGGGTGGGTCGTTTCATCGCCTATCTCGACATATCCGGGACGTTCGGGTTTTCGTAATTCCCGAAACCAATCTTCATGAGACGTCATGTGGTTGGATGCTCCCGAGTCAACAAACCATACATTCTATAAGGGTGTGGTGCTTTTTTCACCTTAAGTCGTCATTGAGTGTGCTTTGTGCCTCATCATGAACATTCCGCTACGATTGTCGTAGTCAGAATTCGTGACCATTCCACAATGATTGTCGTAGTCGGAATTCGATGCGGAATACGCACCCGTTTTCATGTCGGGTTCACCAATTGTGTCATGCCTTTCGACGTCGGATCGTTGTGTGAGTCAAGTGGAAACCACCGAGGTTATGGACTAGGAGGAGGAGAGTGTTAAGGCTAATAAGAATATGTGTCTATTGTAAGAAAGAGGGATAGATATTTGTGAATCCCATGAATATACTAAATTAGTTTAACGTAATAATTAAAATCATAGTAATAAATTAATGTAATCGCTTAGAATAGATCAGAGTAGCTTGAGAAAAGCGATCAAAACTTGTGAATCCCACAAATATAGTGAATTAGTTTAATGTGAATCCCACGAATTAATATAGTTTAGAATAAATTAGAGTAGATAGAAAAAAGAGATCAAAACTTGTGAATCCCACAAGTATTATATTAATCAATATTTTGATTGTAATAAAAAACCCAAGCATCAACAACATTATTACAATTTGCTCCCCATCCTTATATAGTGATGAGAGAGTCTTAGCAATCTATGCTTTTTCTATCTATATGCTTTCTCTAACATTCTTTTTCTAATGTCATGCGGTTTTGTTTTTCGACTATAGTGTTCATGCACCCTAGATTTGCAGATGTAGCTCTTTTCTTTTTAATGCGTTTTTCTTCTAGCTAAAGCTTTTTCCTAAAAGATATGCGTGAAATTACCTTTTCATGTGGGACATCTACTTTTTTAACACTCATGATATGTTAGTATAATAGTAAGGCTCCAAATCATTAACATGGAGGTACAAGGTTTGAATCTTGCCCTATGCATGTAAAATGTATTCCCATATTTTCTTCATATTTATTAAATCGGGTGCTTTATACGTTTTTCAAGTAGTGTACAAAATACACTATGACATTGGGGTCCGGATGGCATCCGCAACTAGGAGCCAAATCAGATTGTAACCGGTAGGCCGTTAGAGTGCTACAAATCTAGCCAAGTACGTAGGCATATTTTCAGGAGTCAGTGTCAATCGCTAGTATGAGCATTGAAGTACTTGTCAGTACTTCTGTTAATCCTTTTTCAGGACTTGTATAAAAGTGCTCACTTAGCACATTATATATACTAAGCGCTATTATTTTGAATTGCAATTATGCTATCCTGCTCTCTCTGTCTCTCCCATGAACATTGTATTCTAAGCTTCCATTAAACCTATGTTTATTCTTTGTTGTTATCTGGTGTAACCAGTTTTGTCAAAGCTTCCACATATTAACTTTCACAACCTCCATAAAAAACCACATGAATAAATTATGATTGTTTTATAATCTATGTATGTTATTAAAGCAAAGATGAGAATACAAACCACATTATCTCATGTATTTAATTAGAGGTTAGCTAACAAGATACACGCATTAAAAAAGAAAGATGTGTATACCCTGCTTTGAATCCTCAGCAAAAACTTTGACAGGAGTTAAAACTCAATCGATCTATAGAACTGTTCCGGCCCACCAAATAGTAACAACACAATGGGTAAGCAGAATTGAATTCACGGATAAGGAAAAGAAGGTCTCTTTGAAGATTGAAATACGATGCATATATAATATACTAAACAAACACCTCAAACTAAATATTTTGGATTAATCAATTGCAAATACAAGGGGCCTTGCACTCAATAGTTATTTCTTTATTCAGAAATAAGACATAATTTATGTGTGAAAAAAGAAATCCAAAAATAAGTGAAATAAATGTGAGATTAGTGATTGTATTCCTTGACAGTCAATAAAATTTACGTGCTTCAATAACTCAGTTGGCTAGACCATATGGCTGTTAACCATAAGGTCGGAGGTTCAAGCCCTCCTTGGAGCAACATGTCAAGTTTACATATTAAGCCCATGCACTTGAACCTATAAATATGAACTATATAAAAAACCACATGACTATATTATGATTGTTTCATAATCTATATATGTTATTAAAGCAAGATAAGAACACAAACCATGTTATCTCATGTATTTCATTAGAAGTTAGCTAACAACAGACACACACTAAAAAAGAAATACAGGTATAACTTGCTTTGAATCCTCAACAAAAACTTCAGGAGGACGTAAAAATCAATTGATATATAGAAGTGTTCTGGCTCAACAAATTGTAATGACACAATGGCTATATTAATTCATTCATACATGCATAGATTGTGTGCACCTACATTCATACTAAACATAACATTCAAACATTCATGTAGGAATGTACATATGTGTATGCATATATGCATATGTCATGTATGTGTATGTGTATGTATGTCCATGTACGAATGTACATATGTGTATGCATATATGCATATGTCATGTGTGTGTATGTATGTCCATGTACAAATGTACATATGTGTATGGATATATGCATATGTAAATGTACATGATTCAATGTATATGGATTTCTGATTATAACATGTGCATAATATCTATGTATATATGTGTATGTATATGTAGGAATGTATAAATGAATATATGTATGTCCATGTAAGAATGTACATATATGTATGCATATATCCATATGTAATGTATTGTGTATGTGTGTATGTATGTGTATGCATATATCCATATGACAATGTAAATGATTCAATGTGTATGGATGTGTGATTGTAATATGTGCATAATATTTATGTATATATCTAATGTATGTATGTGTAGCAATGTATAAATGAATATAGGTATGTTCATGTACAAATGTACATATGTGTATGTATGTGTATGCATATATCCATATGTAATATATGTTGTGTATGCTTATATCCATATGTAATGTATGTATGTATATATACATGCATGCATGTATGTGTGTGTGTGTGTGTGTGTGTGTGTGTGTGTGTGTGTGTGTGTGTGTGTGTGTGTGTGTGTGTGTGTGTGTGAGTATGTGTGTATGTATGTATGTGTATGCATATATCCATATGTCAATGTACATGATTCAATGTATATGAATGTGTTTAGTATGAATGTATACGGTTGTAATATATGCATATGCAATGTATGTATGTACATGCATGAATGTACATGAATGTACATGTGTGTATATATGTAATGTATGTATGTTTGTATGTGTAACAGTGTATGCATATATGTATACATGAGTGTGTGGATGTTTGTTCGTAATATTTATGTATATATGAATGTACATATGTAATGTATGTATCTATGTGTATGTAACTATTTATGTGTATGCATGTATGTGTATGTATATATGTATGTACATATGTAATGTATGTATCAATGTATATGTATATATTTATGTGTATGCATGTATGTAATGTATGTATATATGTGTATGGATGTATGTTTGTAAAACTTATAACATTGTAGGCATATGTATGTATATATATGGTGATATGATATACATGATTGAATGAGTATGAATATGTTTGTAATATGTGCATAATATGTATGTATATATCCAATGTATGTATGTGTGTGTGTGTGTGTGTGGTCATATGTATGTAAATGTATGAATGTATGTATGCATATATATGTAAGGTATTTATGTATGTATATTTTTGGGGTATTTTCATGTTTAGTATGTATATGGCTCGTTTATGGATGTATGTTTGTAATATGTATGTAATATGCATATATATGTATATCCAATGTATGTGTAAGTATACATATACCTAATGTGTGTGTGTGTGTGTGTGTGTGTGTGTGTATATGTATACATGTATATATGTAAGTATTGTGGTTTGTATGGTTTAGTATAGTCTATATATATGGTGATATGTGGAATATGTATTTACATATGTAATATATCTATGTATGTATCCATATATGTATGTATAAATTTGTATATTGTGTAATAGGTATGGATTATATGCTATCTAATATCTAATTTATTTATGTGTGTGGGTGGCAACATAATCAAGCATTGCGAAGAGGAAAAACGAGATGGAGGAACACGGAAGAGAGAGAGTGCAACAGAGAGCTGCCTCAACGACACAACAGGGGAACTCTAAAGAAGCATCCCCGCCAACAAAATCTGAGGAGCGGCCTCTACCGATCGTATTCTCGACAGAAGAAGAGGCTGAATTCAAATCAGAGATTCAACGTCTAACTCAACTCTCCGTGATTTGCGGAGTGGTGGGAGCTCGGCCGAATAGAGGTGAATGCAAAGATTTATTACAAGCATCTATGCATGGATTAATAGATGTCCAATTTATGGGACGAGGATTTTATCATGTGGAATTGGATACAATTGAATCAGTGGGCATAATGTTGGAACATAGTCCTCTTGATGTAAGAGGTGGTCGTGCATTTGTGATGCCTTGGAAACAAGGTTTTAATCCTATGGATGCAATACAGAAAGCAAATCGGATATTTCCGTTAACGATTGTCTTCCCGGGATTACGCAAGGAGTATTTACCGATGCTTGGAGCAATAGCTTCGAGGATCGGAACAGTAGTGAGAGTCCAAGAAAGTATGGCTATGCGATTAACTAAAATGTCGGGATTTCCGTCAGCCCGAATCTTGGTAGGATCACTCGAAAACTTACCTACAAAGGTAAAGCTACCAAATGAAGAATGGGATTTTATAGAACAAAAGGTGGAGTTTGCCGGACTCCCTGGACAACGCTTCTATTGCCGACAAATGGGACATTTAGCCAAGAATTGCCCAAGGAGAAATGTTAAATTGGGGGAAAAAAAACGTTTTTGTGAATATTGTAAACAAGAAGGGCGTGCGGCAGATAAATGTCAAGAGAAACTAGCCTCAGATTGTATGGGTGTACGAGCACAAGGGGAACAAGAGACAATCAATGGATAAATGTAAAGGCTAAGCATGGATGCAAGACACGTACGGTGCCTATGCAAGAGACATGCCTCACCCCTAATGCGTGTAATGCATGGACATAGAAACTGATACACAAGAACAACCAACATCCACTATTGAGATAAGGGGGGGAAATGTTAGTACCATCCAACCAAACATTTCGTTCGAAAAGAATGTTATGATCACAAAAATTTGATAATGCAATCACAATAAGAACATGTGGAATGTTGAAGGAGGATACCGGAAATGGTGGGTTTTCAATACTTGATTATGCAGCCCCCTTTGGGCATGATTTCACAAAGCATTTGGGTGTTAAAGATGTTCATGAACCCAATGCAATAAGGGTCCATGTTTTATTTAGACAAAAACAAGTGGAAAGCCCATTTGTTGGTTATTCCTTTCCATTATGTGCTTATGAGAGAAGTGACATATGGAATCAACCGAATGTTATGTTGGCCATGAGAGGACAAGTTTTGTATTTTGCCAAATACATGCAAAATCCTCAATTGGGGGAAACAATATTGAGGGGGTTAGAGAATGCAAGTTGTTTAGTGGTTCCGTATTTGGATGCAATGAACCGCAAGCATGTTGTATTGGATGTACCTTAGATATATTGTTTGATTTTGGATATGTTTATATTCATGAAGATGATGTGCCAGAAAGCCAAGCCAAGGCTCGGGCCCATCATCATTGGAGATTCATTAAAGAAGGTTGTGACATACTCAAAAGCCAAATGGTGATTATGGGAGATGGCGGGGGGGGGGGGGGGGGGGGGGGGGTGTAAGCTCCGTGGAACCATCCTCTAAGACTCGTAGAATCGGGTCTGCTTCGGCCTCTAACAATTGTTAATGAGGCTCCTCACGTGGAATGTTCAGGGCTTGGGAGGTCCCTTGTATCAAAGATATAGAGGTAGGTTAAGGCAAGCATTACAAAAGTGTCTCACAAATGGGTCGTTGGATATTATGATGTTTCAAGAACATCATTTGAATGAGCAAAGAACAAGGAACTATGGCACTATATTACCTGGTAGTTGGGAGATGTTTTGGTCCCCGACTATTGGCACTAGTGGTACACAAGGCGGGGTGTGTATGGCAATAGCACATCATTGGAAAGCAAGTATTATATGCAAAGAGATCATTGTGCCAGGAAGAGCACAATATATTGTATTACAAGATTTGCATACAACTTGGGGTTACTTGAATATCTACGCGCCAAATCATGTATCGGCTAGGAAACACTTTTGGTGTGAAATTACAAATGCATTACCGAATGTGTCTCATTGGTGTGTTGCAAAGGATTTTAATATGCTTGAGGACCCGGAGGATAGGAAAGGAGGGAGTGTTTCAACAATTCATGGGGAGGAATTAGTAGTCTGGGAACAGATGTGCTTGAAATTGAGTATTTTGGATGCATGACATATGCCTAATGTTTATAGATCTCAGGATTCCTTGAGTTTCTCACGTTCTAATAGAAGAATTGTTGGAACCAATCTTTCACGATTGGATATATTTTATGTGGGGGAGGCCTTTGTCTTAAATGGGGGAAATATCACTATTATGCCAGGCACAACTTTCTCTGATCATGCTCCTGTTATATTCAGAACCTTTGGGCAATCGAAAAGGGAGTCCATACGATTTAGGATACCTGAAAAAGTAATGTTACATGATAGATGGTATAATCAAGTAACAAATATTTGGCAGAACAAAGATAATATGGATGTTCCCATTACAATCAAAGTGACTTGTGCTTTGACGGAGATATCACAATATTTTGCGTTAAAATCAAGATCTGAATATATGGAATATCAAGAGAAGGAAAGAAGGATGAGGGCAAGATTGATATCTTTGCAAAGATTGCAACAAGGTCGGCCAGAGTGTGCATGGATAGTTCACATCTTGAAGAAGCCCGAAAACAAGTTCAACATATGGAAGAATGTCGTAGTCAATTTCGATATCACAATTCTGCTTCAAGATGGACACAAATTGGCGATAGATGTACAAAACAATTTTTTAATATTAAAGGCCCCAAGAGAGTCTCTAATATGTAACCTGTTGTTTGCGGAATGAAAATGGCGAACTTGAAATGGATCCAAATGTTGTATGGGAAATTGCCACGAAATTCTATGCTACCCTTTTGTCAAAAGAGCCTATCTTTGAGGATATCAGCCAAAATAGAATGAAGGTCTGGGCAGAAATTCAACCCAAGGTTACTCAAGCAATGGAAGATTCATTGATGTCACCTATTACAGAATTGGAGTTGGAACAAGCGCTACACTCTTTATCGGACAATAGTTGTCCTGGAGTGGATGGACTTACACCTAAATTCTACAAGAAATATTGGGGGATACTAAAGAAAGATTTAAAAGATGCTTACCAACATATGTTTGAAAGTGGAGAGATGCCCATGTCATTATCTGAGGAGCTTATTTATCTTATACCTAAAACAGAAGGGATTTCAGAAGATATTCGTAAGTGGAGACAAATCACCCTCTTGAATACTAGTTATAAACTATTTGCTAAGTTGCTTAGTTCTCAGTTACAAGAGGTATTACCAAAGATAATTCATGTATCGCAAATTGGTTTTATGAGGGAAAGGAGTATTATAGATAATGTTTTAACATTTTGGGAGGCTACTGCAATAGCGGTAAAAAACAAACAAAACCTAGCCGTGTTGCTTTTAGATTTTGAGAAAGCATATGATAGGGTTGACTGGAATTTTTTGGAAGGTACTATGCATCACTTGGGCTTCAACACAGCATGGATTAAGGGTGTTTCTTCTCTTTATAGAAATGCACATAGTCAGGTGTTGTTGGCAGGTGGACTAGGACCTCGGTTTAACATTACTCGATCCATCCACTAAGGATGTCCACTCGCACCATTTTTGTTCCTTTTGTTTGCGGAAGCAATGCATGTATTTATATCATCACAATCTACAGGCTTGCGTGGTTTGGCAATGCCAATGCATGGACAAGATATATTGGACTCGAAATTTGCAGATGATACTGCATTATATGTGGATGGGACTCTAATGAATTTGCAACAAGTACAAGGGGCTTTGTCAGAGTTTTGTATAGTGTCTGGAACTAAGTTAAATTGGGAGAAAACTGTTGCATTTTGGGTGAGCAAGGAACCACAGCCTTGTTGGGCACCACATCATACTTTCCAATGGACTCAAAGAGGAGTTGCGGTTCGATATCTTGGAGTGCAGGTTAGGAATTTTATAGCATTTTGGGTGAGCAAGGAACCACAGCCTTGTTGGGCACCACATCATACTTTCCAATGGACTCAAAGAGGAGTTGCGGTTTGATATCTTGGAGTGCAGGTTAGGAATTTTATATGGGTTGGGGAGGATAAGAGTCATGTAAGAGCGAAGGTGGCTTGGAGTACACTAATAACCCTGAAGCAATATGGTGGTCTAGGGATTATAGATCCATTAGACCAATGCATGGTCTTGTTAGCAAAGCTAATAGTTCGTGGCCTTTTACCAGGACATGCTCGTTGGAAGCAATTGCTTATGCAAAGACTGTATCGTTGTGCTCCGCCGATGGGTGGATTATGGGTTGATAGCATAAGGTGGATCTTTATACCAGACAAGAAACATGTTATGACTAGGAATTGGGAAGACAAATTTTTTAATGGTCTTCTACGAGCATGGGAGCATGTACATAAAGGGTTGGAACATGGTGTACCAACATGTGAGGAGGAATACTTGAGACAAAACTTAGTGTGGAATCCGAATATGTGTTTGCCCTCAGGGCACATGTTGGGGACCCGTATGCGATTGGATTGGGCCAAGCTCGATGTAGGGCCAGGAGCGTCCATTCATGCATAGAAATCATTTCATACTCTGAATATAAATGACATATCAGAATTCTTGTCTTCCTTGAGAGGGGGGCTGATTATCTGGGACCAGGTGCAGTTGGTTTTGGGGCACTCAGCCTCTACGGTATAGTCCTTTAATCCTCCCAACTGGGAAGGAGCATTTACGAGGCTTCAAGTGCTAGTGGGGATAAGGGGACATTTTTCTTGCGGACGATATCAAGTCTATCATGTGGAGGAAGATGGTAGTATATGTAGAGCAGCGATACAAATAGAGATCTTGCAATATGCTACATCTTCTAAAATAAGGGGCCTGGCTTATGACGGATCTAAGTGGATCATCGACCCACAAGTTGAGGCAGTCAAGGAGCATTGGAAACTAAGATTTTTTGAAAAGAAACCTTTGATAAGGTTGCAATGGGATCCGGGAGAATTTTGGTGGAATGATTCGTTTGATCCGTTTGGTGTGGTTTTTTTCAGTACTCAGTTAAGATTGGACGACACACTTTGGCAGCTCAACGTAGGACTACACCACGAGCGAGTCAATTTTGGACCCACCAAGGGATCACATCCGAATTCCTGACAAAGTTTTGGAGAACATTATGGAAAAGGAAGCAAGATATGAACAGTTGGCCAATGGTTGCAACAATCAGCTGCACCGGCCGCATGCATCTATTGTAGTTGTCAGATGGAGACATTGAAACATTGCTTGTGGGAATGTCATGTTGCACAACAAGTTTGGAGACGAGTGTTCCGAGTTCTTGCCTGTATGTTTAGGGATTCTAGTTTTTCATGGGGTATGGTAGTATGGGCTATAGTGGCACACGTGACGTGGCCATATGAGGCATGCCCAAATGACACGATTATTAGAATTCAAAGAGGAATGATAATGGTGGTGCAGCGAAGTCAAATGGAGGCTCCTTACATGTTAAAGACAACGCAAGAAGTATGGGAGCTACTATGCACCACCACAATGTGGTTTATTTGGACTGCTAGGTGTTCTAAGGTGTTTGGTAATACTATTGTTCATCTAGTGGAAAGTGTACGGAATGTCTGGATGGAGATGGTACATACTTTGAAAGGGCGGTATGAGGATATTAAAGGTGAGACAGATGCTGCAATGTTGCAACGTCTCGAATTTATTGCCTATTGGAAGAAGGCCCCTTTCCTCACAGTACCAAATTCAAGACCTAAATGGTGCTTAGCACCACCAGTATGGTTGTTCCCACCACCAATCACATAACTTAGTTAAGGAGTGGTGGAGTGTTCATACTATTTATCCTTGAGGGATGGGACCTAAGGAAGAATGCACCAGATCAATGGTAGCTTGATGGTAGGTCAGTTTTTATTGTAATAATTGTTCATAACTAATGAAAGGATATTTTTCAGGAAATAAAATAAAATAAAAAAATTTGTGTGTGTGCATGTGTATATATATGTAAAATATGTAACTTGTTTGTTAAAATTGTAAGTATGAAGATTTGTATACATATAATATGTAATCTTAGGTATTAATATGTATGTGTATGTGTATATATATAATATGTAATTTATTTTTTTGTGTTTTGTATGTATGTATGCATTTGTCTATGTATATATGTAATATGTAATTTTATTGTATATATTATGTATATATGTATGTCAATATATATGGTTGATTCTAATATGTATTCAGTATGTGTATGTACATATTTATATATGGTAATATATATTTGTACATATATTTATGTTTAGTCAAAAAGCATGTATAAATGGGTGTAATGTATGTATATACATATTCATGGATGTAATCTTTGAATGTAGGTATATATGCATGTGTGATGCGTGATATATGAATGTAGGTATAGATTCATGTATGTGGTATGCATGTGTGATGTGTGTATGTATGTATGTACATATTGTATTGTATTGTATGTATGGAATGTGTGTATGTGTATGTATGTAATTTATTTTTTCGTGTTTGGTTTGTATATTTGCATTTGTATATAATTGTGTGTATAACAGCATGTGTGTAATATGTAATTTTTATGTATGTATTATGTATATATGTATGTCAATATATATGGCCAATTTTAATATGTATGTCTAAGTATGTAATGCATGCATGTATGTGTATGTACATATATATATATATATATATATATATATATATTAAAAGATATCCTGTCATTAGTATAAACAATTTACAAGATTTTAAACCTCTATGTGATTGGCGGGGGAAACAACCATTTCGGTGGCTGAAAATGCCAATAAGGAGTGTCGTAATTGGATGTTAAGAATGTTGTACATAAATCTGCTTTGAACAAGTCCCAATATCTAATGAAGAATGTTGGGGTTAAACCGTCAATACCTGGACAACAATTTTTAGGCAAAGCTTGGAGTGCTTCACTCAATTCCTCATAAGTAAGAATGTTTTGGAGCATGACATTCATATCTTGTGTTATTCTTGAACTCAATTTATTCCATACACAAGACCGACTTATTAAATCCTCATCGGAGAAGGAAACAACTGATAATAGGTTAGTATAGTATCGTGTGGCTATTTCTCTCATCACTTGAGGGTAAGATGAGATAGTTCCATTCTCATGTTGTAGTTGTTTGATTGAAACCGCATTATGATTTGGTCTCATGGCATGAAAAAATTTAGTTGTGCGTTTATCACCTATTTGGGTCCAATTAGCTTCCCGATGATGATATTGAAATTCTGCACGTTTTACTAATAGTATAGCAAGTTCTTGTCTTGATGACGCAAGTTTCTCAACAATCAACGTGCAATGTGGATAACGTTCTTGTAATCGTTGTAGAGAAACAAGAGAAGTACGTGACCGTTTCTCCTTTTCTTGTAGCATGGAAAACCTCTGCTTGGATTTATCCCTGAATTTTTTTGAAATACATCGTAAGCCATTAGCTACCCGCATAGCCATTGATTCCTGTACAACATCTTTTTGAGACCATAATTCAGCCATTTGTAAGGAAAAGCTATTGTCTAACAACACATGTTCAGGAATTTTCAGATTGGAGAATTCCTTAGGGTTTTGGGTCGAAATTGACATGATAACTGGAGCATGATCAGAGAAGGTAGTTCCCGACATTATATGTACTATACCAGTTGCTGAAATAAATTTTCCAGATACATAGAATCTATCCAATCGCGCTAAATTAGTACCATTTACACACCTATATGATCTTGAAAACAAAAGTGAGGTGTTTCTATGAACCATCAAAGGAGCTTGCCAAGCATCTAATATTTATAAGGAAAACACCAATTGTTCCCACATTGCTAATTCATGGCCATGTATCATGGTTGAGCTACCTCCCATTCTATCAATGGGGTCCTCAAGCATGTTAAAATCACCAGCGATACACCAATGATCAAGGGGAGGCAGATTATTTAATAAATCTTTCCAAAATTGTTGCTGTGCAGAGGCAGTATTGGGAGCATATATATTCAAGAGTCCCCATGTAATCTGTGCTTTCTGTATAATAACATATTGAGCCCTTCCAAGAATGACCACTTGTTTTTGGATAATGTAGGGAATCCACCTATGAGAAATAGCCATACAAACTCTACCACGGACTTCTGTGTTGCCCACTGCGAGAGACCAGAACATGTCCCAGTTTCCAGATAGAATAGAACCATAATGAGAAATTCTAAAAGTATTTAAATGATGTTCTTGTATTAAAAGAAAATCTAAGGATCCACCCACTGCACATTTATTAATCTCTTGACGGAGACGATGTTTGTATCCTCTATATAAGGCCCCCCCTAACCCCTGAAACATTCCATGACATCACTCGCATTTAAGGAAACTTGGGTTGTTGTGATGCCATTTTCATGTTTATTGATGTTGAGAGATCAAGCTAAACTTAGTTTAGTTAGTTAGTCAACCATGTAACTTCATAGTTACCTAGATAGAATCTACTTAGAAGTGTTGACTATAACGCCTTAAATATGACCTTGTACTTAAGTGGGATATTCTACATCCTCCACTCCTAAGTACATTTAATATAGGACTTACACCTTAGTACCTATATTCCACTCACACATGTGCACCTTTGCACATGAGATGTATACATACCTCATTGTGGGTATTTTTGTATTTGATGATGATAAAGCTAATAATATAGTTACTCATCCCCCATCATGTGTTGTTCATAAGTGTATCTCTCTCTTTCTCTCTTCCTCTCACACACATACACACACATATCACATAATCTTCTGCTCAATTAATCCTTGCTTAATTACTTACCTAATTCTTAACATGGTATCAGAGTGTGTGGTTTAAAAAATCCACTAAGCCCACCCGACTCCGTGATTGTGTGTTCGAGACGCCGACGACAAAATACGGCTATCGGCTACCGTAGTGCCGCTACGTACCACGTGTACGTGATCGAAGGAAGAAAAGCAAAAGAAGAGAAGACACAATCAACATGAACACACAAATGGGTAGCTTGGTCCCTACTGAAAAGCTAGATCAGAGTAATTATTCATCTTGGGAGTACAAGATGACCCAATACCTCATCGGCCAAGGGTATTGGAGCTACATTAATGGCTCTCAAGAAAATCGACCCGACTCAAAGAATGCCGACTACGCAACATGGGAGCAAGCGGAGAGTCAAGTCATGTATTGTTTGGCAACATGTGTCCACGACCACATGCTTAACCACATTCGAGATGCCAAGACGCATGGGAGAATCTCAATAAAATGTTCGCCGCCAACAAGACCGCCCGAAAGCTTCAACTCCGACAAGAGTTGAACAACAAATGGCAAAAAGACATGTTTGTGTTGGACTACACTGCCAAGATCAAGAGCATTTGCGACTCTCTTGGCTCCATCAAAATAAACGTCGACGAAGACGAGATGGTTCAAGTATGCTTGGGCGGCCTCACACAATGATTCGATCCATTACGGACAGCAATCTTGGCGAGAGAAAACCCTCCCTCATTCTTCGACCTCCAATCAATGCTATTGGTCGAAGAGAACCACGTCCGAACCAAAAGCAAGATGTCGGAAGGACAAATGTTCTTCTCGAATTCGGACGGTGGCCGAGGAGGAGGTCACGGTGTAGAAGAGGTCAATTCAACCCATCACACGAAGGGAACTCAAACCTTCACGGAAGCCATCAAGGAACCTTCGGAAGAAGGGGGAGCTTCCACGCCGAACATGGTCGGCAAACGAGGCCCACAACTTGCAACTATTGCAACAAAATCAGCCACCGCGAGGAGGAATGCCGAAAAAGAAGAAGCGAGTCGATTTCCACAAGTCGACAACACACGAATTAAGCCGTCAACTCCGAATACGATGATTATGGTGGACTATTCGGAATGCGGCATAGAGCGAACTCTATGTCGGCCTCCAACTCCATAAGCACCTCCAACTCGAAAGACGTGTGGTTCGTCGACTCCGGCGCCTCACATCACATGACATCTCAAGAAGAGCAGTTTCGTGATTTACGAATGACGGATTGACCCGGCTTCATAGAGACGGGAGACGACACCACGCACCCCATTCGGCACATCGACAATGTCCCATTCGGGAAAGAAGGCGAGCAAACTTGCATCAAGAATGTCTTGCATGTGCCCACAATAATGAAGAATTTGGTCTCGGTCGGCCAAATCGTGGAGCAAGGCATGCAAGTTCACTTCAACAACGAAGGTTGTTTCATTGAGAAAGATGGCCGACTCATAGCTAAGGGGTGGAGAGACGGCCAAATGTTCATCCTTGATTCGAACGAGGTGAAATCAGCAATGTACGCCAAAGGTCTCAAAACCGAGACAAGCATCGAGTTGTAGCACAAGAGAATCGGCCACATAAACCTCCAACGGTTACGAGCGATGCAAACCAAGTGAGTTGTCATCGGACTTCCAACATTCGAGTTGAAACGAGTCGACCGAGTATACAAAGCGTGTCAACTCGGCAAACAACATCGACTCCCATTCCCGAAGGAGAGCTCTACAAGCAAAGGCCTCCTCGACGTCATACACTCGGATGTGTGGGGACCGGCTCAAACGCCGACAATCGGCAGATGCCGATACTACATAACCTTCATCAATGACTACTCGCGCTATGCATGGATCTACCCGATGAAGAAGAAAAGCGAAGTGTTCTCCCACTTCCAAAACCTCAAGGGGCAAGTCGAAAAAGAAACTGGTCGGCTCATTCGACGCCTACGATCGGATGGAGGGAAGGAGTACTTCTCCGACGAATTAACCCCCTACCTCCAAAGTGAAGGCATTCGGAGAGAATTCTCATGCCGACACACACCCCAAGAAAATGGAGTAGCCGACAGGAAGAATCGGCAAGTAGTTGAGGTAGCACTCGCCAGGATGCATGAGAAGCACATGCCGAATTTCTATTGGGCCGAAGCGGCATCCACGGCCGTCTA
Source organism: Azolla caroliniana (assembly GCF_043228905.1). Lineage (NCBI taxonomy): Eukaryota > Viridiplantae > Streptophyta > Polypodiopsida > Salviniales > Salviniaceae > Azolla > Azolla caroliniana. Next base: position 14,921,887 of record NW_028230450.1, on the reverse strand, counting down.
TCTCATGAACTGGTGCACCACCAATGGAGTCCATGAGCTAACTCCATACAAGCTCCTCGTCGGAAGGAAGCCGATCCTATCGCACCTCAAGGTGTTCGGAAGCATTGCGAATGTACACATCCCGAACGAACAACAACAGAAGCCCGACGCGAAGTCAGAGGAATGTATCCTCATAGGAAACTCGTCCGAGAAGAAGGCTTACAAGTGTTACAACCCTTCACCAGAGCGTTTCAGGTAAGTCGAGACGTAGTCTTCGACGAGTTCGCATTGTGGTACGCACCAGAGGTAACTTCGACTCCGACTCCGGTCGATCCAGAATCCGCCGAACAAGAGGTAGAAGATGGAGATTGCTTCGAACACATGTTCGAAGAAAGTCCGATTACAGCAAAGCCTAGTGGGCCACAAGAGCCCCCACGCGACCCAAGCACGTTGTCGTGGAGAAAACCATCCCTAGGCGGAATCAGAGAATTTCGGGAGAATCGGCGGTGTGCACCATGTGCACCCCCCCTTTTGTAGAAACGTGTGAATAGTAGGAGTCAAGTCGGGACAGAGAATCCCATGACAGTCAGGATTTATGCCACATTGTAACGCATCCCTCTCCTTGTTCTATAAAAGGAAGGGGGCGCCCTTTGTGAAAGGGTTGCCCATTTTTGCATTCGTAGGGTATACCGTTGGATTAAGAGACATCATCTCTTTCTCTTCCCCTTGTTTAGGGTTTTGTTCTTCTTCCTTCCTCTGCTTTTTCCTCTTCGTCGTTCTGTGTATCGAGCCGGGACTTCTAGTGTCTCTGTTTGCTGCCCCGTCCACCCCCTGTGCAAGACCCTGCTCGGCGCGACAAGCTCGAGAGCTCCCCGATTGGCGGCTTGGCAGTAGACGACTGTTGCAACCTGAGCTACTTAGGTCAGGCTCGATGCCAGTATTGTATCTTAATCTTGTAATATATGTGTGGAGGGTTCTGCGTATCGGTGTTTGTGTGGGTGTTTTGGCGTCCTCTTACCTCCCTTTCTGTACATAAGGGTGTGAGTTGGGTCGGCATGGTGTGTGTGTGTGTGTGTATGTGACTCGGTGTCAAGCGCGCACTCTCTTTCTCTCTCTTTGTCTCTCTCATTCGGTTGCTTCCGAAACGCGTCCGGAATCGTCATCACAGCTTCCCTTCTTCCCTTGTCCGAGACCCCCGTGGTCCCGCCCTTTTTCACGCACGTGCGAAATAACGCGACATATCTGGTGAACCCGGCGTGAAAGGCGGCAAAGGGAGGATGGAGTCGGAAGAAGACGACTTCGCGCAACTTTTTGTCGAAGCGGTGAGGGAGTTTGGACGAGCAACAACAAGAAGAGAGGCGGCGCAGCAAGCTGTCGAATGCGTGGTCAAAAGAGTCGGACGGTTCAACAGGGACAAAGTCCCATTCTACTTGGATGCGTACAACGCGGAAATGGAGGAGCGAGATGTAGTTGAGGCGTTGAGGCTGGAGTTCTTCTGTCGGATCATCGTCGTCCGTATGCACGCGGAAGTGAAGGAGCTCCGAGAAGCTCATAGTTCGTGGGAGGCCTTCGAAGAGGCTCTCCTGCAGGCTTATGGGGGACAGCGGAAGAGTCGGGGACGACGCGGCTTCGACTAGTGGGTAGCATCGGCAAAGACCCACCGGGGAGCAACAAAGGCATTCCGAGAGTACGAGCGACGACTTGTTCGGCTCCCAGAGCGGGAACAAGGTTTGGTGGGGGCGGACAAAGTCCTGTTGTTCGTTAAGTCGATAGACCGAGCGGAATGGGAGGCCATCAGGATTGACCTCGAAAATGAGGACGGAGCGAATGGCCTCACCGAGGACTGGTCGAAGGTCGGAAGGGTGTGCCAACGGCTGGATGACGAGCGAGCCGAGAAGGCAAAGGGGAAGGCACGTGACAGCGTGCCATCACAGCGGGAAGAGGCCAAACGACAAAGAGAATCGGCAAGCTCGACTTCAGGCCCAGGATTGCGGAGGCATACGCAGCTCTCCAGGCGATGCTCGAGGAAGAGGAAAGATCGAGGCCACAAGCCAAGACCGAGGAGACGGACTTGCCCCACGCGATGGCAGGAGATCGGTACGACGGTGCCACGGGAGAGGGTGGGGAACAAAATGCCCTCTCAACTTGCGGAGAAAGAACGGCCGAGGACGAGGCTGAGATACCGATCGTGGAATCGGAACGTTGGAACTAGCGGTTTCGGGCGTGGTAGCCTGAAACCCCAGACATTGGAGAAACCCCAAGCAGGGGCTTGCGCGATCAGTAAGGAGATGACCGTTGACCACGAAGAGTCGGTGGCTACGGACAAGGGCATAAAGCGGACGGGCGATTCTTCGTGTCTTCCCACACTTGCTCCCGAGACCATGGCAGTCGGGCCCGAGTGCCCAGGTGAGTCCCAAGAGGAGGAAGGCGGCGGCGAGGGATCGAGAATCACCGGCAAGACGATACGGGAAAGGAGTGGACGAAAGCCCTCGGACCCGATTCCGGAGAACTCGGCATTCGGGCCCTTATGCCCATGTGAGACCGAGGAGATGGATGACGGTATTAAGGAGTCCTGGCACGATGCCAACGAAGATGGTTGGGAGATGGCACACGAAAAGGTCGACGAAGAGACCAAGAAATGACCCGACCGGGGACCGAACCGTGAGATGCTCCGATACGGGTGGAGCGTAATCCGGTCGTGGATTGTTTGATCGGGGCCGGATTCGGCATGAAGGTGCCGATACGGGAGATGGTGCAAGACGAGCCGCCCTCTTTAACATGAGGAGAAATACCGACCGGGCGAAGGTCGGGAATTGGAAGGAAGGTGATCAAAGGGTTCGGAACGAGTCCGGAGAGGTCAGCTTCAGAGCCGAAACTCCGGACATTGGAGAACCAAGCCCAGGCGGGCTTGGTTGATCACAGAGCGGATGCTATCCACTGACACCACTAAAAGGGTCGGTCGCCCCGGACGAGTCGCCGAAAGATGTTGCGAAATCGGTTACCCCACATCCTGTCCGGAGACTTCGGCAGTTCGGCCGACGTGGCAACGTGAGACCGAAAGAGATGGAAGATGGAGGTGGGAGCACAACGAGGAGAGCGACGACGAGTTCGGGAGAAGTACGGGAGGGATGAAGAGGAGAACGAAGACCGGTCCTACGGAGATCCTCACATCGATCTGGTTGTTGACCCGAGTGCCGGCGTGAGTCCTATAGGAAAGATCAGTGGCGATAGGAGAACGGGACCCGGCAATCCAGAGAATGACAGACAGACCCGGACGAGAACCGGGCGAAGCGGACTCCTGGATAACCATTTCGGGAGGGAGGAAGAGAGTAGGCCTACGGAGAGGCCGGGAACATGGTACGTCAGTACCATGGGAGAGGGCGTGGAGCGAGCCACCCTCTTGGCTCACGAAAGAAGGAAGACCTAGGATAAGGGTCAGAGATACGACAAGCCCGAGGAGGATCCTTCACACCGGTTCTACAGACTCCGGTGGTCGGTCTGAGAGCCGGCGTGAGACCTAGAGTGACGATCGGTGGCGGCGAGGGGACGAAGGCGAAGAACTATGGACGGGCAGTCTACGGAGATCCTCACACCGATCCGGCTGTCAGCCCGAGTGTCAGCGTGAGTCCTATAGGAGAGGTCGGTGGTGGTAGGTGAACGTGACAAGACAGCGAGCTGTGCTACAGCGACCTTACACTCACCGGTTCTAGAGACTCCGGTGGTCGGCCCGAGAGCCGGCGTGAGACCTAGAGCGAAGAACGGTGGCGGCGGCAAGGCGGGCAAACCGAGGTCCCACGAAGATCCTCACAGCGATCCGGTAGTCGGCCCGAGAGCCGGCGTGAGTCCTATAGGAAAGGACGGTGGCGGCAAGTGAATGTGATCGGACGACGGAAAGCAGAGAAGGAAGGTATCAGACCGGCGAAGCGGCTACGAACTAAATTGGACCTACCGGCAAGGTCACGAGCATAAGGAAGTCCGGTCCTACGGGATCCCCACACCAAACCGGAGACTCCGGCAGTTCGGCCAACGTGGCAACGTGAGACCTCGAGAGAAGGCTGGTGGCGGCGGGAAACGGGACCCGATTATGCGGAAGACACGAGGAGAGTCCGGGAGGGATTCAAACAAAGGTCACCCGAATTTCCGCAAGCAACGAAACGAAGACCGGTCCTATGGGATCTTCACACCGATCCAGAGATTCCGGCAGTTCGGCCAACGAGGCAACATGAGACCGAGAGAGAAGGATGGTAGTGGTGAGGAACGGGACCCGACATCGACAAGAGCCGGCAAGGGCAAGTACGGGCAGTGTGCCAAGCCGGGAATGGCACACCCAAAGATGAAGAATAATAGTGCAACTGGCCATCGAGGGCCGAATCGGAGCACGACTAAAGGACGGCACGCACACGGTGGTGTTGGGAACGCGGAAAGGGGCACGCGACAAACTGCACGGCTCGGAGACCGGAAATGATACACGGGCCGGAGAAGGATCCTGCACACCCGCTTCAGAGATCTTGGCGGCTCGGTCAGAGTGGCAACGACTGGCGTGGCAAGCCAAGCTCGAGACAACAAGCTGGTGGGGGCGAGGGGACGACGACGAGCGAAAGGCTTCAACCCGGCGGCAGCAACACAAGACGAAAGGGGGGCCAAGCAGGCTACTACGGGTATTCCTCGGACACAGAGGACACCTATAGGCAAAGGGGACACAATGGTGCCGGTACTTTGCACGCATCGACTCTGGAGACTCCGGCTGTTCGGCCAAAGAGGCAACATGAGACCGAGACAGTGACAGACGGTAGCGGCGGCAAAGACGGCGGCAGGGTACTGAGGCCAAGCAGGCCGTTACGGACGCTACTCAAGCGGAGGACCCCGGGCTTACGGCGGATAGCGGAGCGTGCATTCGACCAAGCGAAGGGCCAACGACGAAACACACGTACTACGGGGCCACGACGAACGACCTATTGACAGGTCGAATGAGCCTACGGAGAGGCAAGCGGCACGAGGATGAACCGGTCCGAAGCGAATGGCGATCCGGAGGATGAAGGGTAAGTACGGGCCGGTCTTCTCCGGCAACGAGTCCATTTTGGCGCATACCGGTGGATGTGTGGTATGGTGGGGGCAGATGTCGTGGAGAAAACCATCCTTAGGCAGAATCGGAGAATTTCAGGAGAATCGGCGGTGTGCACCATGTGCACCCCCCCTTTTCTAGAAACGTGTGAATAGTAGGAGTCAAGTCGGGACAGAGAATCCCATGACAGTCGGGATTTGTCCCACATTGTAACGCATCCCTCTCCTTGTTCTATAAAAGGAAGGGAGCGCCCTTTGTGAAAGGGTTGCCCCTTTTTGCATTGGTAGGGTACACCGTTGGATTAAGAGACATCATCTCTTTCTCTTCCTCTTGTTTAGGGTTTCGTTTCTTCTTCCTTCCTCTGCTTCTTCCTCTTTGTCATTCTGTGTATCGAGCCGGGACATCTAGTGTCTCTGTTTGCTGCCCCGTCCCCCCCTGTGCAAGACCCCACTCGATGCGACAAGCCCGAGAGCTCCCCGACTGACGGCTTGGCAGTAGACGACTATTGCAACCTGAGCTACTTAGGTCGGGCTCGATGCCAATATTGTATCTTAATCTTGTAATATATGTGTGGAGGGTTCTCCGTATCGGTGTCTGTGTGGGTGTTTTGGCGTCCTCTTACCTCCGTTTCTGTACATAAGGGTGTGAGTTGGGTCGGCGTGGTGTGTGTGAGTCGGTGTCAAGCACACGCTCTCTTTCTCTCTCTTTCTCTCTCTTTCTCTCTCTTTCTATCTCTCCTTCGGTTGCTTCCGGAACGCGTCCGGAATCGTCATCACGGCTTCCCTTCTTCCCTTGTCCGAGACCCCTGTGGTCCTGCCCTTTTTCATGCACGCGCGAAATAACGTGACAACGTCGCGTCCAAGTACGAACTTGGACAAAGGCAAAGCTAAGATGCCCGAATACGAAGTCAATCAGCCCGACAACAGTGATTCGGATGTGTTGGCTCCCTCACTAGATAGTGAGATCAGTGTACCCATCATGCGGACACCCGGAGCAAAGAAGGTGCTCACATCTGTGAGCGAAAAACTTTGATGCTCTTCTAGAGAGAAGAATCCCGTCACTCAGCTTGGCTACAACGAGTATATGGCCCATCATTACAACGAGTATAAGGAACCGAGATTACCACGGCAAAGAAAGCCGAAGGCCGGACGGAAGCACACGAAGTTGACGAAAGCCAAAGTGGATGTCGGACGCCTCACACTTGAGCTTGAGGGGGCATGTTGAGAGATCAAGCTCAACTTAATTTAGTTAGTTTGTCAACCATGTAACTTCGTAGTTACCTAGATAGAATCTAGGTAGAAGTGTGAACTATAACGCCTTAAATATGACCTTGTACTTAAGTGGCATACCTACATACGCCCATTTTTGCATGAATATCGTCTTCCTGGTGAATGATGGTAGAAGTACCTGAGTAGGTAAATTTTCGATTGAGGGAGCTAATATTCGAATTGATAGATATCCTGTTAGCTTCGTTTCTAATGCCTCCTCACGAGGAGCAAGAACCATGCCAATTCTTGTTGCGATTGATGGGAGTACAACCATGTAGACCTTAGGGATTCTCAGGAAAACCACAGAAATCGGGGTCAAACGATGCCCCGAATTCAACATTTCGACGAGATCAAAGCTTGGTTTCCATGACACAAAACAAGCAATAGCATTTCAAATATTGATCACATTTGCATTCAACATGACCACAACTGATTCGGTTGTATCCAATTCTAGGTGATAGAATGCATGTCCAAGAAATTGAACATCGACGATTTTTCCTATCCTATGTTGGAAAGCCGCTTAGAGGAGATCTCTCAAATCTCCTCTATTCGGTCTTAAACCTATAACCCTACACACCCTTGAGTAGGAATGTAGACGACTTAGCTCTCTTTTCAACATCGCTTCCTCTTTCGATGTGCAGACAATAGTGCAGGCTGACCGTGGAGGAGCTGTCCTTCTCTTCACCATTCGCTATTTGTTTTTCCTCTCCTCGCAGTTGTGTTTCTCTCACAGATGCTTGGAATTTGAAGCTTCTTCAATGGAGTCTCTATGGGGAGCGAGAAACTGGGTGAGGTGTTGACATGAAGGCTATTGGGCCGAGCAAAGAATGGGAAGCATAGTGATGGCGGGCCGTAACTGTTTGTCTCTCTCTTTGTACATCTTTTTTCTTCATTTTTTGATGTGTATGTACATATTTACATATGGTAATATATATTTGTACATATATTTATGTTTAGTCAGTATGCATGTATAAGTGGGTGTAATGTATGTATATACATATTCATGGATGTCATGTTTGAATGTAGGTATATATGCATGCATGCATGTATATGTATATATGTATGTATGTATGTATGTATGTATCTATCTATCTATATATGCTACTCAATATTTGAGTATTGTTTGTATCATATATTCTTTACTATCTCATTGAAATATCTAATATTTCATTGACTTATGTAATTTTTTTTCCAGCATAATTGATAATACCCTTATGTAAATATATTTTCAAATCTTTATTAATACCCTTATATATATATATATTGTATCTCACTCATTAATTTAAACCCCTTTTCATGAACTCACGTGCTATCATACAAATTTTGACAGTGAAGCCTCTTCTCCTTCAGCACATGCACATACGCAATGTTGTTGAAAATCCTCAGGTGTGCCAGGTTCGGCTTCTTCTCGTAATACAACTCATGTGGCGACACTCCTCCATTAACAGAGGTCCGATTCTGCAAGTAAAGAACCATCCTTACGACTTCAGCCCAGTGAAACTTCGGAATATGCTACTCTTCAAGCATTGCCTTGGCAACTTCTTCAATCATTCGATTCTTCCGTTCGGCCACGTTGTTCTGCTACGGCATATATCTACATGAGAATTTGCATCGAATCCCTTCCTTCTGTAGATAACTTGTGAACTGGTTGGAGAAGTGCTCCTTCTCGCCATCGGACCGTAGGCACTTGATCTTTCGCCTAGTGCTCTTCACCTTCAGGAACCACGCAAAGACTTTTCTCTTTTTCGCGATCAAGCACGCCTAGGTGTGTCGAGTGAAGTCATCGATGAATGTTACGAAGTAACGACATCCACCGAGACTCACGTTCTGTGCCGTTCCGCACACATCCGAATGGATTAAGCTGAGCGGATTTTGACTTCAATTACACTCGTTTGGGCTTTCGCGAACAACGCGGTTCCGGCTTGGTTGGTATCGAGGATGAACATCCTCCCTTCGCGACGCCCTTGCACGATGACTTGGCCCTCCTTTTCAATGTAGCACCCGAGGTGCGTGAATTGAATATTGCATCCCTTGGTCGACGATCTGTTCAACTGATACCAGGTTCTTGGTTATTGTTGGGATGTGCAAGACGTTCATGAGTTTCCCTTTCTGACACCAAAGGATGCTTGGGGAAACTTGAAAAAGGTCTTCGCCGCAAGCACCACTGCCCGGAAGCTGCAACTCAGACAGGAGTTGAGCAATGTTCGACAGAAGAACATGTCGGTGGCAGATTACACAGACCGGATCAAAGGGATCTGTGACTCGCTTGCCTCTATTAACGTCACCGTAGAGGAAGACGAGATGGTGCAGGTCTGTCTTGGAGGCCTGGCGTCCAAGTTCGGAGCTTTCCGGACTGCGGTTTGTACAAGGGAGAATACGCCCTCATTTTTCGACTTACAGTCGATGTTCCTTGTAGAGGAGAACCACGCCGGTGCATCTACCAGTGCATCCCCAGACAGCCGGATGCTGTACACGGGAGCAGATCGGTCCCACGGGCGTGGTGGACAAGGCAGGTCGGCACGCAATGGAGGCGGCCGACAAGAGCAGGAACGAAGACATAGTGAGCGTGCCGACAGCAGCTCCGGGACTTCCACAAGTAGGGGGAGTCAAGGTGGTGCCGGAGGCCGGCAAGACAAACCCGCTACGGAATGCTAGTATTGTGGCAAAAAGGGCCACAGGGAAAGCGAGTGCTGGAGAAAGCATGCCGATTCGGACAAATCCGGATCCGGCAAGACCGGTAAGGAAGGCCGGCAAAGCTCGCACTACGCAAACGGATTGGGAGGATCCAAGAACGGTAAGGGGCCAGCCTTGGTGATGAAGCACAAGGCAAACTCAATGAAGAAGAACACTTCCAAATCGGAGGAAGTGTGGTACGTTGACTCCGGCGCATCGAACCACATGACGAGCCACGGGGAGTGGTTCTCCTTTTTGGAGAAGCCGGATCAACCGGGAGTTGTCGAAACTGGAGACGACACTCCCCACCCAATCGTGCACGTCGGAGAAGTCCCTTTGAGCCATGTCAGACAGAGGGGGAAGCTGATGAATGTATTATATGTTCCGACGATCACGAAGAACCTGGTGTTGGTCGGACAGATCGTCGACCAGGGGATGCAGGTGCGGTTTACGCACCTCGGGTGCTTCATTGAGGATGAGGGCGAAGTTATTGCGCAAGGGCGCAGAGATGGGAGGATGTTTATGCTCGACACCAATGATGTCGGCACCGCACTGTTCGCCAAAGGACAGAAGGTCGAGTCGGATATTGACCTGTGGCACAAGCGCATCGGCCACGTCAACTACCGGAGGCTTCAAGACCTGCAAACGGAACAAGTCGTTTTTGGTTTGCCAAAGTTTAGCGGCCGGAGAGCCCAGATTTGTGAAGCCTGCCAACTCAGGAAGCAACATCGGCTTCCATTCCCCACCGAAAGAAATCGAAGCCGTAACAAGCTCGATCTTATCCATTCGGATGTGTGGGGACCGGCACAAAATGTTAGCATTGGCGGGAGTCGATATTTCGTCTCCTTCATCGACGACTACACGCGGCATACGTGGATCTACCTCATTGAGCGGAAGACCGAAGTCTTCAAGTGTTTCCAGAGCCTCCAGAAGATGGTGGAACGGGAATCGGAGAGGAAGATCAAATGCCTACGGTCGGATGGCTGAAAAGAGTACTTTTCCGGCCAATTCAACAGCTATCTGCAACAGAAAGGAATTTGGCGAGAATTCAGCTGCAGATACACACCACAACAGAACGGTGTGGCCGAAAGGAAGAATCAGTCACTGATTGACGCGGCTAAGGCAATGCTGGAGGAAAAGAGCATGCCCAAGCTCTATTGGGCGGAGGCGGTCCAAACGGTCGTTTACATCCAAAACAGGATCGGGGACAATGTGTCAGCTCACGAGCTGTATTTCGGTCGCAAGCCGAATTTGAGACACCTCCGGATATTCGGCAACATAGCCTATGTACATGTGCCGGATGAGAAGTGGAGAAAGCTGGATGCAAAATCAGAAAAATGCATCCTAGTCGGCTATGCTCAAGAGCAAAAGGGGTATAAGTGTTATAACCCCCGGACGAAGCAGGTCCGAGTCAATCGAGATGTCGAGTTTGATGAATCGGCATCGTGGTATTCCTTACCGACTCCGACTTCCGATCCCGACCCGATGTCGGAGGATCGGGCTAGTGAGCCCGAACTGGCCCAGGTAGAGAAAGATGAAGCTGGGACTCAAGATGAGAGTCCGGAATCGTTCCAGTTAAGCGGACCAAATGAGAGACTGGATCAGTCCAACCAGTCGGATGATGAGACGGCGAGTAGTGGAGACTCTGTCGTGCTCTCCCCGCGCAAGGAACCGAGGAGACGGTTCACACGCAAAGAGAAAGGGAAGCAGAAGATGCCAGAATTCGAGACCGGCAATGATGAGTCGGATCGGTGCGTATCTGACTTCGACAAGGACAAAGGCCGATCTTCGGAAACGAAGACCGAAACAGCCAAGAAGGGTCTCATACCGGGTAACAGTGAGTTACGCCGGTCCACCCGCCAGAAGGATCCCGTTAAACGGTACGAGTATAACGAGTACATGGCGCATCATTATGCGTACATGACCAAGATCGCGGAAGTGTGTGAGCGGGAGAGCTACGCAGAAGCGGCAAAGGACGCAAATTGGCGTGCCGCTATGGAGGATGAAATGCGGGCACTGGATGCCAACGGAACTTGGGACCTGGTTGACCCTCCCCGTCACTGTAAACCGATCAGATGCAAGTGGGTGTACAAGGTAAAGTACAATGCTGACGGTACAGTTAACCGGTACAAGGCCCGGTTAGTGGCGAAGGGATATGCGCAGACCCACGGAATCGACTACGACGAGACCTTCACCCCTATAGCGAAGATGACGACGGTTCGTGTGGTACTGGCGGTTGCTGCAGCAAGGGGGTGGCATCTTCATCAGATGGATGTGAAGAATGCCTTCCTTCAAGGAGATCTTGAAGAAGAAGTCTTTATGGCTGAGCCCCCCGGATTTCAGTCGGAGATGAACAAGTCGGTGGTATGCCGGCTGAGGAAGTCGTTGTACGGCTTGAAGCAAGCCCCCTGTGCTTGGAATGCTAAGATCACGCACCGGTTGCGAAAGATGGGGTTTGTTGCCTCTAAGTCAGACTCTTCCCTATTCATCCATCAAGGCTCAAACGGTCCAGTGTGTATCTTACTCTATGTTGATGATTTAGTCATCACCGGCACAAGTCTTCCGGAAATCAACCGCGTCAAGTCCCAGTTGTCGGACGCATTTGATATGAAGGCATTAGCTATCCGGTCGGAGTGGTAAGCCAATTCATGCATAAGCCAACCGTGGAGCACCTTCAGTGCGCGCAACGAATATTGAGGTATGTAAGCGGCACTAAGGACCAGGGGCTCTTATACCGGCAAGGTATAACCAACGAGCTTGTCGGCTACACGGATGTCGACTAGACTGGCGACGCAACGGATCATCACTCAACCTCCGGCTTTATGTTTTCTCTTGGGAGCGCAGCTGTTGCGTGGAGCAGCAAAAAGCAGCCAACAGTGGCTCTATCCAGCACTGAGGCTGAATATTGGGGCGCGCCCATTGCCACCTGCGAAGCCATTTGGCTTCGGCGACTACTGCAAGACCTGTGGATCGAGGTACCGACCCCGATCCTGATCTACTGCGATAACCTCAGCAGCATGCAGCTGGCCAAGAACCCTGTGTTCCATGCTCACACAAAGCACATAGAAGTGCATTATCACTTCGTGCGTGAGCGGGTCCTGAGCAGTGAAGTTGAACTACGGTATGTTCACACGGATCGACAAGTTGCCGACATCTTCACCAAGCCGCTCGGGTCGGACAAGTTGCAGCACTTTACCAAAAAACTTGGTGTTCAACATCTCGACGTGCCGCACTTGAGGGGGAGACACAAGGGCAAAGACACTACCGAAACGGGCAAATGCAAAACTATTGAACCCGTAGGTAAGAGAAGAATCGGTAGAGGTGGAGATAGAGGCCAAAATGAAACTGAGTCGACGAAGGAAGTCGGCACATCCGAACAAGTCGGTGAACCGGCTGAAGAAGCCAAGGGAAGCACGGAGAAGGCCAAGACCCGGACGTGGTCCGATGTGGTGAGAGGCCTGAAGCCGAAAATCGAATCAGAGGATACCGATTCGGACAAGAGCTGGAACGAGTCGGAGAGAGCCAATTTGGATCAATAGATGGATCGGGATGAGTCGGATCAACGAAAGGCCAAGGAGACACGGACGCAGCGGAAGTCGATACCATCGCGGTGGAACCGACGGATCGGCAAGCTCCGGAGTCATAGCAGTGAAGGAGCTGAGATGGGCCTATTGAGCAGACATGGCAAAGGTCGAGGCACGCAGAACCAAAGGGGTCGCGGCAAACGGAACCGGACCGGACAAGGAGCGCGAGCAAGGCGAAGCGACGCCAGGAGAAGTCGGTTGGAAGAACCGGCTGCCACAGAGGTGGACACTACGACCCTACCTCAGGTTTAGCTTGAGGGGGAGTGTTGAGCGGCAAGCTCAACCGGAGCCGGATCGGCTGAATAAGCCTGAGCTAGTAAGCAATAAGGACCAGTAAGCAAGAGGAGCCGATATGCCGAATCCAATTCGTAACCGGAAGCCTAGTATAGGTTAGACTACTAGGCAGTTATAGTCTCGTAGTTAGTGTTAGATGCTCGTGTGAGCATTGAAGTACACCGTACTTCTAACAGTCCCGTGAGGACTTGTATAAATAGCGTTGATGAGCGTGTTGTAGATAAAGAGCACAGAGTATTCATATAATCTTGAAAAATAGCGTGTTCTGCTCTCTCACTCTCTGTCTCTCCTGCGTACTCTCTCTCTCTCTCTCTGTGAATTGTTCTTTCTAACGCTTCCGCAAGCAATCTTTTACACATATGATCCAACCACCTCAACTGGGCTATGGTAGATAGTTAGGTGACACTTAGCTCTAACTTGGGCTGATGTGTGGAAGATAAGGACTTTAGCTTTCCCTAGATTCACTACCAATCCTCATTGTGCCCAAAAGTCATCTAAGCTATTAAGGTGCCTTTCTAGGTCGTGTTCGAATTCAGAGCGCAAAACTATGTCGTCTACATAGAGCAAGATATGAACCTCCGTATCCCCAAGGACAACTCCATTGCCTCCCTTACAAGAAATAAAATATGTGATGTCATCAATGTAGATCCCAAAAAGGGGGCAACCTTGTTTTACACCAATAGTGCTAGTGAAACAATTGGATAGGACACCTGGGCATCGAACACACATAGACACTTGTTCATATAGTGCGTAGATGGCCCAAACCATGTCATCTGGTATCCTCAAGCTTTTAAGCCTATCCAACAACCACTCTTTAGGGACCGTGTCCAAGGCTCTGTGGAAGTCCACAAAACAACAATATAACTGACGGGAACTCAAGGCTCCTTATGTCCAACGCTCGGCCACAACCGTGATTCTTTTCATACACAGAAAAACGGGAAATAAAACATGACACAAAGAGGAGGAAGATACACAGGAGGTTTACGTGGAAAAACCCCAAACTAGGGGAAAAACCACGGCAGCCCACAGGCTGCAAACTGTCACTATGTGAGAATGTACAACAATGAGTTCACAGAGGCAACGACCTCGTGCTCACAGATCTTCGCCACAGGCGGCGGTTACAACAGAGGCAACGACCTCTTTCTCTCTCTCTCTCTCTCTGTACACTATTACGTGCTCTCTCTTCTTCTTGCACCAACAAGGAAAAATGACAACAACTATCAACAACAAAAGTTTGCCCTAAGTCATATTTATACTAATATGACTTTTCGGCTATTTACAAATATAGCCTCGATGGACTCTCAGAAACATATTTACGAATATGTCTCTTCATCCGGTTCATACCGGGTCTGCACCATCCGGCTCTCCGTAGCCGGGTACTCCTCTTCTGGTTCATACCGGGTCTGCACCATCCGGCTCTCCGTAGCCGGGTACTCCTCTTCCGGTTTCAGCCTCGGCCGAGATCGTTCGACGGCACTGTTCTTCTCCCTTCCCATCCGGAGGGACCTGTCTCCCAACAATAACTTCTTCTTGCGAGCCTTAGTCTAGTCAATTAAGCATCGTGTGAAGATATGAACGTCTAAAGCGAACCTATTTAGGTGTGCGAAGATTTAGGGTCCCCATATAATCCCTAAGCTTTGCCTCCATTACTGTACCATATAATTTAGCAAGGGTATGACCTATCATAATGGTCCTATATGTATTTGGGTCGATAGGATGCCCCCTTTATGTATGGGGGCCATTGTGTTCATACTCCATTGTGGTGGAAAACCCTCCCCGAGGGCACAATTGAAGATTAGAGTTAGCGTGGAAAACCCTGTGTGGTCCATGGACTTCCTATGTTGTAATTTCTTTATGACCTTCGCGACCCTAGAGGTTGTGGAAAGTGTCCCCACGGTAGGTCGTGGTGTAGAAGGCATTGCAATGGGTGGTTGGTTGGGGATTTGGTAAAGTCTCTCTGTATATATGTTTGCCAGGTTTCGGATGTGTGTGAGTTTCGTACTAAGGCTCTCTAAAGCAAGGGAGGGACACAGGGGGACCCACCGGAACAAAGAGCCCAAGCCGGAAACAAAAGATGCAGGAGGAGGCAAGAAAAAAAAGGAAGTTGTGTCGACTGAAGAAGTTGGCACATTCGAAAAAGTTGGAACAAATAGCAACGACTATTAGGAATAGTACTAAAATAGAGAGAGAATCATTACTAGAGAAGGGAAGTACTATTAGTACTAAGAGGATTGACTACGTAATACTCACAAGAGAGGAAGAGAGAAAAGGAGAGAGAGAGAGAGAGAGAGAGAGATAGGGAGAACGTGAGAGAGTGAGAGGATGATGATAATAGATGATATATTATGTGAAGAGTAAATACAAAATACCTATGAGGCATAAAACTAGCGTTGAACAAATTTGGTTCGAAATAATGTCGTGTGCCTCTTATAGTGTTCTCAAGAGTAGTCCTAAAACTTCTAGAATGTTCTAGAGAAATCTGGAATATACATTAATTTTCTATAGTAAAATATAAATGAAAATAATATCCTACGTATTACAATAGATAGTGTAATGGTCAAGAGCTCGACCTTTATAACATAAGGTCATGGGAAGACCGGATGTATCTGAAGGTGCGAAGGAAGATCAAGGCGGAACGTGACATCATTAATCTTGCCGGTAATACGAAAAGGACCAAATCGTTGATAATCCAATTTTTCGCATGGTCGAGTAATCTTGATGTGATGACGTAGGAGCCATACTCGATCTCCGATGGCAAAAGAGGAGGGAAGCCGATCACGATCTACATAAGTCTTCTGTGTGTGTTGAGCATGACGAAGATGAGTAGATAGATCCGTCTGAATCTTGCATAACCTCTCCAAATGATCCTCGGCACGAGGATTGGTAGGTAGCTCCGGAGTATCGATCACAGACCAAGGAGGGTGTGAACTGGTATAAGTGTAAAATGGGGAGACCCAAGTGGAGGAGTAAATAGCGTTATTATAAGCAAGCTCAGCAAAGTGGAGAATATCAGCCTAATCGTCCTGTTGATAACTCAAAAAACACCGAAGATATTGTTCTAGTGTTTGGTTTGTTTGTTCCGCTTGCCCATTAGTTTGGGGATGATAGTCAGAGCAGAGGTTCCAAGAGAGCTTGAGCATCTTGAAGAGATGTTGTCCGCTGGAATAGTAACCGACAGACAAAAGTGTAGGAGTAAGAAATTATATAAGAGCATAACGCATGTAACAGTTCACGCGAAGCGTGAACAGCTAATTAGACCCTGATGGAGGTGCGTATAATTTTGGGGAATGTAAAGAAACGCCTTATAATAGAATACTATCTTCTCTGATTTTTCTGTGTATAGCTACAGCTAGTTCAGAGTGGGTGTCTTGATTACTTAAGCGTTGTAGTATGTAAGTGTAACCCTGAATAGGGATTCGGTTGTAGCCGTCTTCCCTTATATGCTGATAGGTTAAAGGGGTTCTACCCTTACACATTACGCTTATACACTTGTTCGTTGTTCCACACCCACTTGAGGTCTAGGTCGAAGGACTGACCGCGGATCGTGTTCCTAAACGGCAACACTTTTGGCACGCTTGGTGATCTGTGTTTCCTCACAGACGAGCAACAACGAATGGATGTTTAGCCGCAGACGACCCAGAGAACCAACACGACAAGACCGGCCAATAACAAAGTCCGTCACACGCCAGGCAGAAGAACGCGCACGGCAAAGGCCGCGCCTTAGCAACCTCAGTACTACCTGCCGTGAGTGCAAAGGGGATTCTTCGCTCCCCAAATACCTCGATGAGACACGGGGACCACGCTCACCACAGCCACCCAGTGGTCTTTCCCGATCCGCCGTAGCTCCCACTATGGCCTTTGCCTACCCCCGATTTAACGGCGAAACCGACGCCGCAACGCATATTCGCATGTTCCTAAATGTCTAGAATGCGAACCACATGGCGCAGAATCTCTCCGACACAGTGGCACACCAGTCAAAAATGTCGGAGTTCGGATTAACACTAGATGGGCGTGCGGCGTTTTGGCATTCACAGATGGATTTACCAGCCATAACAACCTTCGATCAGCTGCAGTCCGCTTTCTTGCGATTCTTCCTTCGGAGGGTCCCACAACGTGAGATTCTCGAGCAGTTTTATACAATTAAGCAACTACCGACAGAGACAATAGCAGACTTCAGCTTACGTTTCCAAAATTTACGACGGAAACTAGAACGAAGCCCCGCGGAGGAAGAAGCTCGGGAAACATTTCTGGCAGCCTTACGCCGGCCCATCCGGGCAATGCTCAACAACAATAGCGTGAAAGGGGAAACGGCGGATATGGTAATTGAACGAGCGTTACAGCTCGAGTTGGATGACGAGGAGGAACGGTTTTCTGTGTCCTGCTTACGACAAGCGTTACCTCAGGATGAGGAACGCCAATTTCGTCAAGCAATCCAATGCACGATTTTCTTGAACTCTGGGCATTCTGTAGTGGAGTGCAATATGCGAATCCACTACCCAATCTGCCACTTGAAGGCTCACACAGTCGACCAATGCGAGTACAATATGTTAAACAGAGCCACCCCCGCAGTCTGCAGCATGGACACACAGTGTCAACCGCACCGGGCTGAACAAAGGAGGCAAGAAGACCGACCCTGGTATAAGGATCACAACCCGCGGGAGGACCGGTACAACCGGAATCATCGGAATCACAACGATTCCGAGGAGGACGACCCAGAGGATGAGGATTATCGTGGACATCTGAGTTACGCCAAAGGGGGTCGGCACTACGAGAATCAACGGCCAACAAACAAACGGGGCGGCTTCAATGGCTATCGGGGTAAGCCACGGCAATACAAGGATCAACGGCGTTACGACGAAAGCTCGGGGGATGAGCGGTACCAGGAACAACGACGGGACCAACAGCAGCCACCACGTATGTTCCGACAAACAAGGCCGGACTGTGAAGAGCAAGTAGCACCCGAAGAGTGGCACACACCACCTAGAGCCGAGAAGGGAGAATCAAGCATCCATTGTTTTATTTGTCAGCAACCCAGACATTATGCCACGCAATGCCCAGCACGCAAGGGAAAGGGGCCCGCTGTCAATACGATTACGATGGAGGTGCAACAAGTCACGACACGCCAGCAAACAAAAACGGCGGATTGGGTTGCGCAAAACGAGGTACGCCGACAAGACCAAGCGTGGGTAGAAAAAGCAAACGTGACCAATACGGAACGTATGCGGCAGGAGTCCGCGAACACAATGGATTGAACAGAGAACGAAAGACCAGGTCCGGACCCCATTTGGCAGGTGTTAGCAGGCTGTGAAATAACGTTAACCATGGAAAAACTACTGCAGCTAGTTCCACGTTTCCGCCAGACCATGGAAGCACAGGCGGCGGGCATACCCGGGGCAAGCGTCACCACAAACCTAAATGACGTCAGCGATGGGCCACCGGTGGTGGATCAGCACAACCCGGCTATTACAGTAATATTGCACAGACAGGAAGTTCTTGGATGCGTAATCGACGGCGGCTCAGGCGTCAATGTAATTAGCACGAAAACTTGCGAGCAGTTAGGCATTTCCGAGTGGGAGGCGTGTCCATTCTAGCTCCGCATGGCAGATAACCGCTCAGTGCGACCGTTGGGGTTAATTCGCAAAATAGGCATCATCGTGGGCGGACACCGCTTCAACATCTCAGCGGTCGTCCTCGCTTTGGAGGCCCCAGGAGCGTACCCAGTGCTTCTGGGCAGACCATGGCTTCAGACAGCAAATATCAAGCAGAGCTGGCAACACGAGTGTATCAGTTTCCGGCATGGACGCACCAAGGTTCGCGTACCTACGGAAGGCAACACGCCGCAACCTAAGGGTATAACACCGTTATACGCGGAGGACATAAATATGTTGGCTGGGGTGGAGGATGCAGAATTGGAGGCGTACCTCGACGAACACCCTTGGATTATTCTGTTGTTCGAAATAGATGTCATAGCAACCGCGACAGAATATGCCACGACCATTGTTCCCCACGATGATCCTTACGAACCAAAACTAGAGTCCATATTGGAACTCAGCAGAGCACGGGCGGCATTCGAAAGGGAAATGGAGATTTCACGACGAGTCACCGTTTCCGCTCTTGATGAAGTAAATGTGGGTACGGAATCGGAGCCCCGGTTCCTCTCCATCGCAAAGGAATTAAGGCCGGACCAGAGAATCACAATGGTCGCACTACTCACGGAATATATAGATGTGTTCGCTTGGGCTCACGAGGACATGAAGGGGTTAGATCCCAAGTTCTATCAGCATAAGATCAATTTAGCAACTGATGCGAAACCCGTCCAGCAGCGCTGCTACCGCATGAACCCCAATTACGCGACCCGCGTGAAAGAAGAAATTGACAAGCTCCTGAAGGCGGGGTTCATACGACCAGTTAAACAAGCGACATGGCTAAGCCCGATAGTGCTCATATCAAAGAAAAACGGCAAAATACCGGTATGCGTAGATTACCGGAAATTAAACACCGTAACCATTACGGACGCATTTCCCTTACCCTTCACTAGACTAATATCATAGACTATCACCCAATCCCCTTCTTCGATCTTCCGCGGTCGAAGTCGGTCCTTTTTATCGAATCGATGTTTGTTCCGAAATTGTGCTTTTTGTTGTTAGTGTACCGTTTCCGCTACATCCTCCAGTCTTCCTTCTAGCTGTTGTATCTGGACCACCAGTAGTTCTTCCCGACTCATCTCTTCCTTCCATGGTAGCATTTTCCATGTTGCAATTGTTGTTTCCATAGGCATTACCGGAGCTTGTTCGGTCATAAGTCCCGTTGGCATATATCCGAGCACGGAACTATGCGTTGTGCAATTTGCCCATAGTGCATACGGAAGCATCTACGGCCAATTGTTCACCCTCCCGTCGCACGCTTTTGCAAGTGCTATCACGATTGGACTATGAACTCGTTCAATCTTCTCTTTTGCTTCTGGGTTGTATGTCGTGTTTAGTGCCAGTCGTACTCCATGTTTAGCAAAGAATTCCATAGCTTTATCAAAGTCGAGTTCTCCCCGATCAGCAATCACTTGTCAAGAAGAAATTGGCATACTGTAGAACATGTTTTTCTCCGTAGTGCCCGACCTTCTACTTGGTTCGTCAGATCCTCCCGAGCTAGCACCAAGTATTTCTTTTGCCCGATCCCGATTGGCATGGCCACGATGTCGACCATCCATTTCAAGTTGATTGTCGGTGAGAATGTCGGATGTAATTCATCGCGATGTCAAACTCCGGAGTAGATTTGATATTTCTCGCAACTTTCTATGAACTCCGCTACATCCTTGTACATATTCTTCCACCAATATTTTTGCTTGATCTTTGCAAATGTTGCCCATGTTCCCCGATGTCCAGCCGAAGACCGTCACCAACCAAGATCAATGCGATTCAAGCTATGAAAGAAGTATGCGAGTCATAATCCGAAGTCCGAAGGTTTCTTGGAGCATGTGCATTCTATCACATATGGATTCCGCACTATGCGCATATTGCGGACCCACTCTATCAGTTGTTGCGGAAGGGTAAGAAGTTCGAATGGAGACCGGAACATACCAAAGCCATGAAGAAGCTTAAGAAAACACTACGGAGGGCCGAACCACTTAAGAAGTCGAGCTATGACCGACCGATCAGGTAACGGTTGACACAAGTCCAACCGGAATCGGATGGGTCATCAATCAAGCCGACTAGGATGGTTCGTGATATCCTATCTGATTCGGAGCAATCATATCAGATCAAGATTATTTGATCGGAGCCGAAGTAGTGATCGAAACGGATTGTCTTCCGATACTCGGGATGATGCGGTGTTGTACTATACCGGATGTGGCTATGCTAAGGTGGATTGTATATGTTAAGTCACTTAATCCGGAGCTACAACACATCTCCGGAAAAGACAACGCGGTAGCGGATATGCTATCAAGGGCGTGGTTTGGAGATGACATAACCGAATCTGATAATGAAGAAATTTTCGAAGACTACTTTGCTTCGGAGCACATATGCCGAGTGAACGTAATCCAAGAATTCCAAGAAGAAGAATATGAGGGAGAAAGCTTGTTCATCGGGAAAGTGCTACAAGAAATCAAGGAATCATCGGACAATAAAGAGAAGAGAGCCGAGATCCGAAGTAAGAAGCAGCAAGTTCGAAAGTTCTTCTTGAAAAATGGATTCATATGGAGGGAGCCGAAAAGACCGGAAAGACCGGATGTCATACTACTTCGAGTAGTCAGGACAAAAGAGCAACGAAACCAGATAATGTGTGAATTTCATGAATCTGATTGGGCTAGACATCGGGGAACATGGGGAACATTTGTGAAGATCAAGCAAAGATATTGGTGGAAGAATATGTACAAAGATGTTGCGGAGTTCACGGAAAGTTGCGAGAAATGCCAAGTCTACTCCGGAGTTTGACACCGAGATGAGTTACATCCGACATTCTCACCGACAATCAACTTCAAATGGATGGTCAACATTGTAGCCATGCCAACCAGGATCGGACAAAAGAAGTACTTGGTGTTAGCTCGGGAAGATCTCACAAACCAAGTAGAAGGTCGAGCACTACGGAGGAAAACATGTTCTGTAGTATGCCAATTTCTTTTGGAAGAAGTGTTTTTCCAATACGGGTGCGTAGGATAAGTGATTGCGGATCGAGGAGAACTTGACTCTGATAAAGCTAGGGAATTCTTCACCAAACATGGAGTTCGGTTAACACTAACAACGGCATACAATCAAGAAGCCAACGGGAAGATCGAATTAGGATATAGTCCAATCGTCAAAGCACTTGGAAAAGCATGCGACGGAAGGGTGAAGGATTGGTTGCAGATGCTCCCGTATGCACTATGGGCGGATCGTACGATGCAAAGTTCCGTGACTGGTTTTATGCTGGCCAAACTCATGACCAGACAAGCCTTGGTAATGCCAACGGAAACTACAATTACGACATGGACAGTGCTGTCGTGGAAGGAAGAGATGAGCCGGGAAGAACTACTAGCAGTCCGGATACAACAGTTGGAGGGAAGACCAGAAGATATAGCGGAAGCAACATGCCGACAACAAGAAGCGCGATTCCGGAACAAAAGCTGATTCGACACAAAGCATCGACTATGACCGCGGAAGATTGAAGAAGGTGATTGGGTGATTGTTTATGACAGTAGTCTAGATCATCAACATACAACGATACGGAAGTTCGCAAAAAGGTGGTTTGCGCCATACGAAGTTCGGAAAGTTTTCGACAACGGAACTTACCGACTATGCGAGTTGGATGGAACAGTACTACGGGTGCCTATAGCGGGGAAACGGGGGAAGAATTTCAAGAAACGGCTTGACGAAGAACCTTATGTAAGCTTAGACAAGACCGACAACCAGGATCAATTGGACAAAGGTCGTGGTGATGCAGAAAGCGAAGAAAGCGTTCTACAATTGATAGTTGATATAAGGGAGGAATTGGAAAGTGCTACGGATGAAGACGAACAACAGGCATCGGGAACTTCGGCACATACCAGAGGATGTGCAGGTTTGGAGGGGGCGAGTGTCGTAGTGTAATTCGCACACTACGTGAAAATTGCATTTTGGTCCCTCTAGATGGGGTAAGGAGGACCCGGTAAGGAGGACCCGGTGAGAACCAGATGAAGGAGGAACCGGCAAGGAGGACCCGATGAGGAGAACCGGTGAGAACCGGATCAAGCAAAACCAACAAGAGCCAGATAAAGAAGGTCGGTGAGAGTCTCTCACCGGATGAAGAGACAAATTTGTAAATAGAAAAAAAGATTGTTACATGCATAGGGCAAGATTCGAACCATGTACCTCCATGCAAATAAACCCAAACTTTACTATTGTAATAACTTATCGTAAGTGATATATGACTTATATTTACACCTACTTTTACAAGAAGGCAGATCATGCACTTTTAGAGTTGGTGAAAACTTTATCTAGAAGAAACAAGCAAACAAAAGAAAAGTTACTCATGCATGCTTAGCGTGCATGAACACTATATTTAGGAAGTGGAAAGCATGGTTGAGAGGAGGCAACTCATGCACACCTAGCGGGCATGAACAGTTTAGGGAAAGCATGATGTTATGCTTAGCCTCTTCCATCACTATATAAGGAAGAGAGAAAGATGTATTTGGTTGTTGATTATTTTGTAAGGATTGACCAATATAATATATTCGTGGGATTCATGAATTTGTGATCTGAATTTTCTCTTACTATCTAAATATTGATTAAGGATACTAAACTCGTGGGATTCACGAGATTCAGAACTTACCTCTCTTTCTACCTATTCATTACTAGCCTTATCTCATATTCTTCTTTCTTCTAGTCCAAAACCTCAGTGGTTCCCACCTGACTCACGCAACGATCCGGAGCCAAAAGGCATGACAGCATTTCGGGCTTGCCCATGCACCTCTCCTTTCACAAAGGCATTCAAAGTTACGTGTCTTATATGTTATTTTCATTTGTGCTTACCTGTTCATGCAACTTTGGGCAAGGGAGCGTTCGGGCTTGCCCCTGCACCTCTCCTTTCACAAAGGTGTTCAAAATCATATCTTGTGTGTTAGTGTAAATCTTCCTTGTGTGTTTGTGCGACTTGTGGCAAGGAAGCGTTCGGGCTTGCCCATGCACCTCTCCTTTCACAAAGGCGTTCGAAATTGTGTCTTCCGTATGTAAACCTTGCTTGTGTGTTCGCGTGTCTTGTAACAAGAGAGCATTCGGGCTTGCCCATGCACCTTTCTTTTCACAAAGTCATTCAAAACTCTGTCTCTCGTGTGTGTAAGTAAGCCTTTTCCTTGTGTGTCCGTGAGTAAGCCTTCCTCACGTGCATTCGTTCGCCTTGTGATTAGGGGTTGATTCGGGCTTGCCCATGCACCTCTCCTTTTCACAAACACGTTTGAATACTCATGCCTTGTTTGTGTAAGCATTCCTTGTGTTGTGCGTGTGATCCCTATTTCCTTCCCGTCGATAACCCCGGCGGTTCCGCCTCAAGATCTGCACATAGTGACGAATTTTCACGACACTGGTATTTTTGGCTCTCTCCAAATTAATCCATTGTTCAAGAAGAACTTCCGGACTTGTCGTTTTTTCCTTCGGATCTCAGTTATCTTTTCTTTATTGTCTGATGATTCCTCAATTTCTTGTAGCACTTACCAAATCAGTAAGCTTTCTCCCTCATATTTTTCTTTTCCGGAACTCCCGAATCACGTTCACCCAGCATATGTGCTTCGAAGAAAAGTAGTTTTCGGAAACTTCTTCATTATCCGATTCGACTATGTCATCTTCGAACCGGGCAGTTGATAACATATCCGCTATCGGGTTTTCTTTTCCCGAGATGTGTTGAACCTCCAGATTAAGTGACTTTACATATGCAATCCATCTTAGCATAGCCACATCCGGTATCGTGCAACATCGCATCATCCCGAGTATCGGAAGACAATCTGTTTCGATCACTACTTCGGCTCCTATCAAATAATCTCGATCCGATTTTATTGGCGACACGACTCCCCATAATTCTCTTTTAAGTTGTGCATATCCGCATTGCCTTTCGTTAAGAACCTTTGCTCCGAATCGAATCGGGTATCGGGAACCATCCAAGTCGACTTGGTTGATGACCCATCCGATCCCAGTTGGACTTGTATCAACCGTCACTATGATCGGTCTGTCATAATTCAGCTTCTTAAGTGCTTTTGCCCTCCGTAGTGTTTTCTTGAGCTTCTTCATGGCTTTGGTATGTTCCGGTCTCCATTCGAACTTCTTACCCTTCCGTAGCAAGTAATAGAGTGGGTTTGCAACGTGGGCATAGTGTGGAATCCATATGTGATAAAAGGCACAAGCACCAAGAAATCTACGGACTTCGGATTGTGACTCGCATATTTCTTTCATGGCTTGAATCGCATCGATCTTGACTAGTGACGGTCTTCGCCCGTAGGGCCCACATAGATGTCCGACTATCAATATCGCTTCTGTCTGAATGCCGATTTCTCTCCGGAGAGTGTTAAGTGCACATCTTCTAACTTCTGTAGCACTTTCTCACAGTCGCAAATATGGTCGCCTACGAATTTACGACATCCCCGATCACCCATATTCTCATCCTTTTCTTCTACCGCACATCCTTTCATTGGAATGTCATCTAGGAATGGCATCGTTATCTCCAGAATGTAGTCTCGAGGCACCTTGTTCATCGCATTCATCATATGTGCGATCGAGTTCATCGCTCCTTGTGGTAGCGTAGACATCCGGACTGATCCTATTGGTGTCCACGTTGTAGTGATATCTCGGCTCTCCACAGCTAACTAGAATTCTTCATACCCGGACCGGAGTATAGGTCTCCGATGGAGTATATCGCGTGTCCGTCAAACACTTCTGCAAATTCATCCACTATCGGACCGACTCCGGAGTTCCATCTCGTGACCTTGTTCACCGGTTGCAAATCTTGAATAAACCGGAGTGACCCATTCTTCTTCAGAACCATAAACCATTGATTTCAGTACGGAGCATTTGATGGCGCTAGAATCCCCATCGCCACCTTTTCCTTGAGCAAGTCAATAATTTTGGAATATGGGCCTGTGGCACCGGAATTGGCTTCAAATTCCATGACACATGTTCTATTGTGAAGATCACCATCTGCTCCAATTTCTTCGGATTGACGTACCCTATCTCTCTTGATGTGAATGCAAATGCTTTTCCTAATGGCTCTAGCATCTCACAGAATCGGTCTTTTTCATTCGGTAAGAGGAACCCATCTCCACCGATCCGGAGTTTCTTTCAGGTCTCATTCATGAAGGTATGTCCGATATCCACGGACTTTCGAAGTGTTGGATCTCCCAAGACTTCTTTCCTCTTTTGTTCACTATTGGCGGGTAATGGTCCCGTAGATGGTTTCACCTTCTTTTCCACAGTTTTGTATTTCATACATACCATTGCTTCTTCTTTGCAGAGCACATCCGGCCCCATTTTCGCAATGATCTCGTACTTCTCGATCGATTCCACCGGAACTACCCGATCTTCTTGACTATTCTCTTCCACAAGCTCTTCAAGTTGTTGTAGTGTGCTCCCTTAGAACACTTCTTCGACTACACCCATGATTTCTTCATCCTCTTTTATAATTGATGCAGACCGTAGCTCATCTTTCATCTTCCGGAGTTCTTTCTTCATTTCTCCGGTAACGGCCATGTATGTAGATGCCCCATCTAGGTTGATTCGCACTTGTTTTGCTACGAGAGTTTTCTTCCTGTGTGGGGTATCAGGGCTTCTCGGACTATCACTTCCCCACTCCGCTTTAAAAATCCAGTTTTCTTTGGGATGAGCTCTCTCTTGTTCCTTTCGTGATTCGATGGCACAGTTAGGAATTGGACAGTTTTCCCTCAGCTTTGGCTCCGAATCTGTGCAAAAGCCGCTCCGCTATCGAGCACCTTTGTTTCAATCCGTGAAGCCGTGATAAAGGGTTGCCCGAGGATCATGGAATGTGAGACCTCATCTTGCACGAAGAAATTTTGGTCAATCTCCACATCTCTGATCTTCACCATCACATAACACCGGGTCATTTGAAACAGGTAATATGTCGTATTCTCTTTTGGCATAGTTGGCCTGATGTAGAAAAGTACCCTATTTTAGCCCGATATCGAAAATATACGATGCATGCGTACCCCTTTTGCGACTTGATGGTTAAATATAGAACAAAAAAAACCTAGCAATTACTAAATTGTATGTGTCCACATTCGTGTCAATTTGCATATCATGGAGCACAATTGAAGACTTGGTTCAATATAAAGTTCTAAAATTGGTATCCATATTCAAATTGTAGAGTAAAACTACATAAACCGTAATTATAAATATGTGGTTTTGGGTTTAGGAATAAAGTAGTACCCCACTTGTTGGACGGGTATATTGATAGTTTCATTGTATAATGTCATATAGTTCATGACAATGCAATTGGTAAGAGTAACAACTACGTACGACATTCATTTATACTATGTGGAACCAGTAGACTTGAACCGTAGGTAACTAAAAACCTCTTATTATCAAAAACATTCGCCTTTTCATATACAGTCATGCTAACGGAAATGAGAAATTACAATATCATGTTAATATTTCAAACTGAAGAAGAGCATGGTGACCAATTATATGTAAATACAAACTACGGTTCCAATAATGATTAAAAAGGGAAATTATGAACAGGTGAATTTAATTAAACGATAAACAATTACAGATGTTCTCATATACAAATATAATATGAAGTGATGGTGAACATTATGCCTCAAAATCCCCGTCCGATTTTGCTGTTATCAATAATAGCACCCCATCCTCCTCGACATAGGAGATGACTTGGATCCTCCTTCCCCTGTTCAGTCAAATAAAATCTTTTTACTCGTGTCCTTGATGAAGGAGCCAGAATCTCGTTTTGTCAGAGATCGAATCTTCAATCTAAATGAAGGAACTTGTTGTCTGGGTTCACTGAAATTAAAAACGTTGGTGAAAACATAGAAACAACGTACAATTTTATCTAAATCACGCAAATTATCATCTAAATTACGTCAATTTTATGGTCCCATGCGATAGTTTTTTATCGCAAAAACAGCATTTTTTTCAACGCAAATCCGTTGCACTGCATCAGATTTGCGTTGAAAGTCATGCCTTTCAACCAAAATCCGTTGCACTGCATCGGATTTTGGTTGAAGCTCCTACCTTTCAACAAAAATCCGATGCAGTGCATCGGATTTGCATTGAAAGTCCTGCCTTTCAACCAAAATTCGCTGCACTGCATCGGATTTGCATGACTTTCAACCAAAATCCGATGCACTACATCGGATTTTGGTTGAAAGGTCCTACCTTCAACCAAAATCCAATGCAGTGCAACAGATTTTCGGTGAAGGTCCTGCCTTTCAGAATTGCTTTCCAAGTTCGTTGTACAAAAAAAAAAAAAAATTCTATGTGTTGAGGAAAGGAATCTTTAAGGAATCTTTAAGGAGAAAATCCCAAACATGGTGTCAAACGAAATACAGAGAATAACCAGAAGCAATTCTCATAACCACAAAGATGTTGGGTTGGAATTGGATGAGGATAATGCTTTGATTGCCACTGATGATGAGGATGAGACGTCAGAATGCTCTTCTAGTCCATCAGACATGTCTTAACATATTGGTTTGGTTCAAGCTGGGGATTGTTTTACTACATGATTGGAAACTTTGTAAATTTGTTTTGGATGTAAACTCACGAATATGTATAATTGTAACTGGTAGACATGTTGTACATTATTTTGTAATTTTGGTGATGTATTTTTGGAGGCATTTTACTTATGCCTCAAAGTGGTAGTCATGTTGAAATTCAATATATTTTGCCACCTTTTCTGAAAAGCTTTACGCATGCGTCGTGTCTTTTTGAAAACTGCGTGCTTTTGTGCCCTTTTTTAACGTAGTGTTCTCATAATGTGACATATTACCTGTTTCAAATGACCCGGTGTTACATCCAAACAAGCCACAAATAGGTCTTCTGTTGCTTTAGTGGTTGCCCGGATCTTCCATCCATGATTGTCGTTAATAGGCCACTTCCCCTTCCGGTAGAACTCCTTGGACATAAGATTGATGTATGATCCATGATCAATCAATGCAACTACAGGCTCTTTGATGTTTCCAATTCAGACCGGAGTCTCCGTAGTTGCTCATGCCCATTGTGACTTTGTGTAGTGAGAGTTTAGAATCTCATCCTATATTTCACATTCACCTTGGAGCATTCGATTGTTCTATATCTTGCCTCTTTCTCTTCACGAGGTCCACGAGGAGATCATGGAACTCTTTCTTTGCTATTGTGAGCAATTCCCGGAGAGAAAATTCCACCCGACTATCAAGGATTCTCTCTTCGAACACCTTCTTTAGATCCGTCTGTTGTTCGATATCCTACACTAGTTTGAATGTCGGAATCGTTTTCCCTTTTCCTTTTCCTTTGGAATTCCAGTTCTCTAGTGTCTTCGATGGTTCGGCCACATCATCCGTGCGCAATTGTTTATCATCTACATACACCTCATGTAATTGGCATAGGGTGTAAATGTTATTCTTGTCTACGGGGCACTCCCATCCTATAGCCTCTCAGATGCCTTCCCCGGTGCTTCGGATCTCATTAGTGTCGATTTTCTCGGAGATTTCTAGCACTTCCGGACAAAAAGTCGACTTCGCTCTAGATGTTTCTCCCACACGTATTCCCGCGCCTGTTACATAATTGATTTTTTCCACAGTCTCCTCCTCTAGGACCTTCTTCATGCCGCCTTTTCGGAAGTTCGGTCGAAATGGCTTCTGTGAGTTCATCGAATGGATCCAATTTCCCTCGTAGTAAATGAGATACCATTGCAGAGCCTCCTTGTGCTCATCGCAATCTTTCTGATCATGTTCGGTGCTATCACACCATATGCATCGACGGTCCATATACTTTGAACTCGTGGGATGGTCTTCCGATTTCTTCACCATAGCAATCTTGAGATTTTCCATCTCTTTTAGCAAGTGCTCCACCGTGATCGCATCAATTCCCTTTTCGGTCGTAGTGTCCCGAGGTCGTGGTTGGTGATCTTCCAATCCGGGTCTTGGTCTCAAGATTAGTTCCGAAATTCTCTTTTCTTCATTACCAAGCCATTTCCCCCTCTTTGTGTATCGCACGACGATGTCTCACAAGTTTTCCCATGTAGTGTTGAGGCCACTCTCAATAGTCGCATCCTCTAGAAGTACTCCGAGATCTTTCAGGTCCCAGATGTCCACGGCTCATAAGAACATGATCACTTTGTCTGGTGCGAGGATAGGTTGATCTCTCACGGACAACCTCTTGAATCGACTTTCGAATGCTAAAAACACATCGACGACCTTCAGCCCTTTGTCTGGTGTTTCCACCCAATCTGTGAATCCTCTCCGAGTTGTCGTGTGGTTCTTCACACACGATATGAAATATAATGAAATAATTATTTTATATCCGCTTAATGGCTTGGTATGAAAAGATAGACATCGTCAAGAGCTTCCGAAAGCATTTTACTACATATGAAAGGGACAACTATGTATGAAGTTATGTGAGTATGAAGTTGAGAAGATGTGGAAAACAGAACTGTGAGATATCCCACATAGATAGCACAACATTGGATCCAGCAGTATATAAGTAGACCCATGACTTATTATTTCATATGTGTGTGTTTGGAGCAAACAATGATGAGGGTGATTTGGCCTAAATTGTCTAGATGGATGGATGCGGATAAACTGCTTGGAATGATTTTGGTCGGGTCGGATAGGATGGTCGGATTGGTTGGGACGCGGGTCGGTCAGATCAGGCGGGATGATTGTACAAATACATGCAACAAAAAATAGAGGCCATGCAACTAAAGTAAGGTCATGTGTGGACGCATGCAACAAAAAATAGAGGCCATGCAACTAAAGTAAGGTCATGTGTGGATGCATGCAACAAAAAATAGAGGCCATGCAACTAAAGTAAGGTCATGTGTGGACGCATGCAACTAAAAATAGAGGCCATGCAACTAAAGTAAGGTCATGTGTGGACGCATGCCTCTAAAAATAGAGGTCATGCATGAACGTTATTATTAGAAGAAAAAGCATAAAGTCTATAGTTAGAAATAGCAAAGGTCATGTGTGGATGCATGCAACTAAAAATAGAGACCATGCAACTAAGTAAGGTCCTGTGTGAACGCATGCCTCTAAAAACAGAGGCCATGCAACTAAAGTAAGGTCATGCATGAACGCTATTATTAGAAGAAAAAGCATGAAGTCTATAGTAAGAAAAAGCATGGATTGTTATGTACTAAATCTCCCATCACTATATAAGTAAGGGTGGAAAGCACAATGTAATAGGGGATTATTATTATTGGGGGGTAATTTTTTTCCTTACAGAAGCCATATCTCGCATAAACCCTATTTTTTCCTTACGGAAGCCATATCTCACATAAACCCTATTTTTCCTTACGGAAACCATATCTCACATAAACCCGAATTTTCCTTACAGAAACCATATCTCGTATAAACCCTAATTTTACTTACGGAAGCCATATCTCTCAAAAACCCTAATTTTTCCTATCTATTAATCTCTTTAAACCTGAACTTCTGTACTCCCAATCTTGGGGATATATTGTAAATTTTCTTTTTCTTTGCCAATGAAATTTATCAAACTTTCTCATTTCCGTTAATTCTTTTATCCAACCGCACAAATTTGTTATCCTCTAGTCGGAGGCCCTAGGGTCCTGCCTCAAGTTCATGTATCTTCGTCGTATTTTCCCAACAACGTTGCCTTGGAGGAGTCCTCGATAGCGAACGTGGTCTTCAACGCTTCTTCAAACGCCGCCCACGTCGGATTTTGTTGTCATATCCTGTGGATACTCCCTTGAAGCCTATCAGTAGCCACTCGATTCAAGGATATCACTTGCAATCCTTCCAATGTTCCGCACCATAGCATCTCCGCCTTGTAGTCCCACAAATAATGTGACACATCCTTCCCGTTGAATTGCCCGTTCCATTGCACGAGCCACTCCACTACCGTCGATCTCTCACATCGCGCGTTGTTCTTGTAGCATCCGCTCGAACATCGTCATCAACTTGCTAGCCTCTTGTTGATTCTCCATCTCCTTGCCACCCGTTTTCACGTCGGGTTCACCAATTGTGTCGTGCCTTTCGACACCAGATCGTTGTGTGAGTGAGGTGGAAACTGCCAAGGTTATGGACTAGGAGGAAGAGAGTTTTAAGGCTAATAAGAATATGTGTATATTGTAAGAAAGAGGGATAGAAATTCGTGAATCCCACAAATATAGTGAATTAGTTTAACGTAATAATTAAAATCATAGTAATAAATTAATATCGTTTAGAATAGATTAGAGTAGATTGAGAAAAGCGATCAAAACTTGTGAATCCCACAAGTATTATATTAATTAATATTTTGATTGTAATAAAAAACCCAAGAATCAACAACACTATTACAATTTTCTCCCCATCCTTATATAGTGATGAGAGAGTCTTAGCAATCCATGTTTTTTCTATCTATATGTTTTCTTTAACATGCTTTTTCTAACCTCATGTTGGTTTTTTTTTTTACTATAGGTTTCATGCACCCTAGATTTGCACATGTAGCTTCTTCTTCTTCTTCTTATCATGCGTTTTTCTTCTAACTAAAGCTTTTTCCTAAAAAATATGCATGAAATTCCCTTTGTATGTGGGACATCTACTTTTCTAACACTCATGATGTATTAGTATAATAGTAAGGCTCCAAATCATTAACATGGAGGTACAAGGTTCGAATTGTGCCCTATGCATGTAACATGTATTCACATATTTTCTTCATATTTATTAAATCGGGTACTTTATACGTTTTTCACATAGTGAACAAAATACACTACGACATCGGTGTGCGGATCGCATCCGGAACCAGGACCCGGATCGGAGAGCCAGATCGGATTGTAACCGATAGGCCATTAGAGTGCTACGAATCTAGCCAAGTACGTAGGCATATTTTCAAGAGTTAGTGTCAATCGCTCGTATGAGCATTGAAGTACTTGTGAGTATGTCTGTTAGTCCTTTTTTAGGACCTGTATAAAAGTGCTCATTAGCGCATTATATATTTACAAAGCGTTATTATTTTGAATTCAATTTATGTTATCCTACTCTCTCCCATGAACTATGTATTCTAAGCTTCTATTAAACCTGGGTTTATTCTCTGTTGTTATCCGGTGTAAGAAATAAGACATAATTTATGCGCGAAAAAAGAAATCCAAAAATAAGTGAGATAAATGTGAGATTACTGATTGTGTTCCTTGAGAGTCAACAAATCTTTGTTAAAAAACATTAGAGATTCAATTGAGGGAAGCAATTATATTTTTTCAATGATAACAATTGCATGAGTTGGAGGTTCCGATCATTTCGAGCTAAACTACATATCTTCCGCATATTAATTGCAAGAGACGACCAATTGAGATCTAAAAGGTAATGTGATACCTAATATTGTGCACAATCTATGTGCTTCAATAGCTCAATTGGTTAGAGCGTATGGCTGTTAACCATAAGGTCAAAGGTTCAAGCCCTCCTTGGAGCGACATGTGAAGTTTAGATATTAACCCCATGTACTTGAACCTATAAATATGAACTACAAGAAGTGTTGATTGTTTTATAATCTACGTAAAAGAAAAACGGGTATACCCTGCTCTGAATCCTCAGCAAAAACTTCAAGAGGACTAAAAATTGATTGATGTATAGAAGTGTTCCACCTAAATAAATTGTAATGACACAATGGCTAGAGCGTATGGCTATTAAGCATAAGATCACAGGGTCAAGCCTTCTTTGGCGCAAGATGTGAAGGTTAGATATTCAACCATCTACTTGAACCTATAAATACAAACTACATAAAAACAACATGAATATATGATGATTTTTTTATAATATATGTATGTTACTAATGTAGGACGATCGATCGATCTATAGAAGTGTTCCAGCTCGTCAAATTGTAACGACAGAATGGTTTAGCAAAATTGTAAGGACAACAAGGTCTATTTTAAGATTGAAATAGGATGCATATATAATGCACTAAAAAAACACGTCAAACTAAATGAGGGAAAAGCGTGACTTAGGCTTGCTTTCATTGAGGAACTCAAGACCTCCCGCTTACTAAACAAATGCTCTAACCAATTGAGCTATGAAAGCACCTTCTTAACATAAAAACACCACATAGAAAAGTCTTCGATATTGCCACATACAAAAAATAGTCCAACAAATTGAGGTTCAAATGATTTGGTATAGACAACTCGTATTAATGAATTCAAAATACAAGGAACCTTGCACTAGGGAGCTATTTCTTTATTCACAAACAAGACATAATTACAGTGCAAAAAAAAGACATCTAAAAATAAGTGAGCTAAATATGGGATTATTGATGGCTTTCATTTACCGTCAACAATTATTTATTATCATGTATCATAAAAGGTAATGAGAAACCTAATTTTGTGCAAGATTTACATAGTTCAATAGCTCAGTTGGCTAGAGTGTATGGTTGTTAAGCATAAGGTTGGAGGTTCAAGCCCTCCTTAGCGACATGTCAAGATTAGATATTAAGCCCATCTACTTGAATGTATCATGTTGAGAGATCAAGCTCAACTTAGTTTAGTTAGTTAGTCAACAATGTAACTTCTTAGTTATCTAGATATTTCTTTTAAATAGGACCTTGTACTTAAGTTGGATATTCTAGATCCTCCACTACCAAGTACATTTAATATAGGACTTACACTCTTGTACCTATATTTTCCTCACACATGTGCACCCTTGCACATGAGATTTATATATACCTCATTGTGGGTATTTTTGTATTTGATGATGCTAATTTAATATATAGTTAATCATCCCCCATCTTGTCTCGTTGTTCATAGTGGTAACTCCCTCTCTCTCTTCCTCTCACACAAATACACACACATATCACTCAATCTTCCGCTTAGCTTAATCACATAATTAGGTATTAATTAACCCATAGTTAATTACCTAATTCTTAACATGGTATCGGAGCGTGTGGTTTAGAAAATCCACTAAGCCTACCCGACTCTGACGACAAAATCCAGCTATCGGCTACCATAGTGTCGCTACGTAGCACGTGTACGTGATAGAAGGAAGAAAAGCAAAAAATGGAAGACACTACAATCAACATGAACACATAAATGGGCAGCTCGCTCCCTAGTGAAAAGTTAAACCGGAGCAATTATTCATCTTGGGAGTACAAGATGAACCAATACCTCGTCGGCCAAGGGTATTGGAGCTACATCAACGGCGCATAAGAAAATCGACTCCACCCAAAGAACGGCGACTACTCAACATGGGAGCAACCGGCGAGTCGAGTCATGTATTTCTTAGCAACATGTGTCCACGACCACATGCTTAGCCACATTCGAGACGCCAAGACACCTAAAGAAGCACGAGCGAACTTAAAGAAGATGTTCGCCGCCAACACGACCGCCCAAAAGCTTCAACTACGACAAGAGTTGAACAACATTTGACAAAAAGATATGTTTGTGTCGGACTACACTGCCAAGATCAAGAGCATTTGCGACTCACTTTGCCCCATCAACATAAACATTGACGAAGACGAGATGGTTCAACTATGCTTGGGCGGCCTTGTATAACAATTCGACTCGTTGAGGACGGCAATATTGGCGAGGGAAAACCCTCCTTCGTTCAGCTACATCAATCGATACAAAGCTCGGCTTGTCACTAAGGGGTATGCTCAAACCCACAACATTGACTACAAAGAAACCTTTGCCCCGGCTATAAAGATGACCATGTTTCGGACGGTCCTAGCACTCGCGGCGGCAAAAGGGTGGCACCTCCACCAAATGGACGTGAAAAATGTGTTCCTCCAAGGCAAGCTAGAGGAGGAGGTGTACATGGTACAACCACCCGGCTACAAGTCGAAATCACATCCAAATGTCGTATGCCGACTCAAGAAGCCCCTCTACGGCCTCAAGCAAGCGCCAAAGGCTTGGCATTCAAAGATAACGCAGTCTATACACCGAATCGGCTTTCAAATGTCTAAGTCCGACAATTTGTTGTTTATTCGAAGCAACTCCAGTGATCTGATCTTCATTATTATATATGTCGACGGCTTAGTGATTGGTGGTGAGCACCTAGTCGACATCAATAAAGATGCTCCTATCCGAGAAGTTCGAGATGAAAGACATGAACGAACTTCATTACTTTTTGGGAATCGAGGTCATCCGAACCGGCGACGGCATCATGATATCCCAACGCCATTACATCCTAAACCTTTTGTTCAAGTTTGGTATGATGGAACACAAGCCAATATCGACTCCCCTTTACCGCGACCTTAAAGTTGCATACGGACTCTAGAACACCATGTGAGCCAACTAAGTATCAGCAAATCATCGAGAACCTCATCTATCTAACTATCACTCGACCCTATCTGAGTGATCCATTCGATCTCCTTAGTTAGTTAATGCAAACACCGTGCGACACACATTTGCATTATGTTAAGCGAGTCTTACGATATGTTAGTGGAACCATGGATCGGGGAATCTTCTACAAGGAAGGAGCGACTATTCGGTTAGAAGGATACACCGATGTCAATTGGGTCGGCAACGTATCCGATCGACGTTCAACATCTGGATTCATCTTCTCACTCTAAAGCGGAGCGATTTCCTGGAGTAGCAAGAAGTAAACAACAATTGCATTGCCCAGCACCGAAGTGGAATACAGGGGCGCAGCCATAGCCACCTGCGAAGCAATTTGGTTGAAGTGACTACTAAAGGACTTCAATGAATCGGTCAATAAACTGATACGTATCTACTGTGACAATCAAAGTAGCATACAACTAGCCCGAAACCCGGTCTTCCATGCCCGAACAAAACACATCGAGTTGCATTATCACTACGTTCAGGAGCGCATCGTCACGGGAGACATCAACCTTCAACATGTCAGCACTGATCAATAGACGACCGATATCTTTACCAAGGCCTTAGGAGTAGACAAGCTCCACCAGTTTTCGTTGGCACTCGGTCTTCAGCCGATTAACACTCCAAGCCTTCGTTGAAGGCTTGAGGAGGAGGAACCGAAAACTGCCAACATGACATAAGTCTATAGTTGAACCCTCACACTTGAGCTTGAGGGGGTGTGTTGAGATATCAAGCTCAACTAAGTTTAGTCATTTAGTCAACCATGTAACTTCGTAGTTACATAAATAGAATCTAGTTAGAATGTTGACTATAAAGTCTTAAATAGCATTTTGTTCCTTATAGTTAAGTGGGATACCTCAAGATCCCCCACTATCATGTTCATTTAATATAGGACTTACACCCTTGTAGTTGTACCCATATTCTTCTCACACATGTGCACCTTTGCACATGAGATGTATATATATACCTCATTGTGGGTATTTTTGTAACTTGATGTCTTTTTAATATAAGTAAGAACTCCTTGAGCTACAATTGTTAATCATTCCTCATCTTGTCTTAGTGTTTTAGTGTAACTTCCTCTCTCACACACACATATCACATAATCTTCCACGGCTTATTCACATACGTGATTAACTACTCACATAATTAGATACTAATTAACCCTTAGTTAATTACCTAATTATTAACATGTATGAATAAAGGTGTATGTCATGTACACATAACGTTGGTGAGGGTAGGTCACTAATATTTACATTAGTGAAGGGTATGTTCACTAATGTTAAAAAGGGGACTAATGATTGGATAGAAGGAATGATAGGTGCATGCACTATTATGATTTGGACAACCAATGAATGGAGAGCCTTTTAGAAAGGCACATCTATTCAAGGGGCCTAGGAAAAGGTATAAATATGAGGCTTAACTACCCTCATAAGGACATTATGTCGGAAGGTTGTTGTCTTAGACACCGGTGGTGCGGGCTAGGCTTTCGTCTCGACGATCGTGTTTATCTCTTCCAAGGTATTAGTCATCCTAATATCTAGCGGTATGGGACATTGTCATAGTGTGAATCACACACTACGTGAAATATGTAAAATACTATATCCGATTTAAAGTACGTATAATAAATAAAATAAAATATTAAAAATATTCATTACATGCATAAGGCAAGATTTGAACCCTGCACCTCCACGTAGACAAAGCCCAACCTTACCATTGTACTAACTTATCCTAAATGATTTAAACATAGATTTAATACATATAAGACCTTTATTTATGCCTACCTTTATTAAAAGGTAAGTCATGCATTTTTTAAGAATGCGTGAATACTTTATTTATAAGAAAAAAATGTACACCAATGAAAATTGACTCGTGCACATCTAACGAGCATGAGCACTATATTTAGGAAATAAAAGCATAGTGTAAAAAGGCAACTCATGCACATTTAGTGTGCATGAACACTCTAGAAAAAGCATGAAGCTATGCTTAGCCTCTTCCATCCTTATATGAGGAGAGAAAGATGTATGGGGGGTTGTTGATTATTTTACAAGGATTGATTAATAAAAAAATATTCATGGGATTCACGATTTTGCCATCTATTTCTCTCTTACATTCTAAGTATCAATTAATACACTATACTCGTGGGATTCACGAGTTTTTCATATCTTTCTTTCTTACCATATATTTCATATTCTTAATTATCTTAGAATTTTCTTTTCTCCTAGTCCAAAACCTCGGTGGTTCCCACCCGATTCACGCAACAATCCAGAGCCGAAAGGCACGACAACGTCGGCGGTAAGTTGGTTATGTCTACATCATAGCTCAGGGGTGGTCGGGTGGAACGGGTTCTTCTATCCATTCTATTTTCCTTCTTTTACTTTAGTTTGGTCTATTGATTAGTAATAGACTCTTAACCGTTTTATTAGAGCATTTACTAACATTTTATTTATTTATTTTGATGTTTTTTGTGTGTGAGCGATGGGGATCTAACAAGGCTCGCCATGCTCTTCGTAGGATCAAAATAACATTCTTAAACCGGTATTCTTCTTTCTCGATCTCTCTTTTCTTTTCTATGATGCTTTCTTCTTGGTCATATGGAAGTGGTATTACGTTTTCTTTTCTTTTCTTTCTTCTTTCTACCATCATACGATATTAATCTACTTATGCATCGGGTCGAGCATGTTTCCACTAATCGCACACGTTCAACTCATGGCCCTTTTGCATATTGCGATGTATCCCCCACTCTCCCCTCTCTTGAGCCATCTCTTACAATAATAATTATTCTTGTGCATCAGGTCGAGCGTGTTTGCCCTAATTGCACATGCTCACCTCATGGCCCTTTTGCATATGATGTTGAGTATGCCACTTTACTCTTTATTGAGCCATCAATTGGCCGATTCTAGGGAGATGTGGTGGTCTTGAGGGGGTGCATGTTGACTACCTTAGGGTGTCATCCCTTAAGGCATGCTTAATGTTGATACACCTAATTGATTATTATTCTACCTATTTTTTAATTACACAAGTTTCTTATGATTTTCATCTACCCACCCACATTTCACTATTTTTTAAACCTTAATTTGTATGTTCATCTACACTATTTACGTTGTCGTGCCTTTCGGCTCCGGATCGTTGCGTGAGTCGGGTGGGAACCACAGAGGTCTTGGACTAGGAGAAAGAAGTTCGTGAGATAGAGATTAATTATGAGTAAATAGCAAAGAGAAAGATAAGAAACTCGTGAATCACACGAGTATACTATATTAATTGGTACTTAGGGTGTTAAGAGAGAAGTAGATGTATAAATCGTGAATCCCACGAATAATTTTTGTATTGATTAATACTTAATCCAAATAATCAACAACCCTTTATATATTTCCCTCCTCCTTATATAAGGAAGGAAGAGCTAAGCATGGCTTCATGCTTTTTTTTTTACAAAAAGTGTTCATGTCCACTAAATGTGCATGTGATGCTTTTTTATTTCCTAAGTATAGGGCTCATGCACGCTAGATGTGCATGAGTTATTTTTAGTGTCTCGTCTTTTTCATATATTAAAAAAAAATACACGATTTACCTTTTAATAAAGGTATGCATAAATAAAGGTCTTATACGTATTAAATCTATATTTAAAACACTTAAGATAAGTTAATGTAATGGTAAGGTTGGGGTTTGTCAACGTGGAGGTGTAGAGTTTGAATCACGCCCTGCGCAGTAGTGAGTATTTCCTTCTTCTTTTTTTAACATTTATGTCTCTTTATCCGGCTCTTCCTTGCCGGTATGCCGTTTTCTTCCGGTTCTCACCGAGCACTCCATTCTCTATCCGGAGGGACAAAAATATAATTTCCACATAGTGTGCAACCTACACTACGACACTCGCCCCCTCCAAACCCGCACATCCTCCGGTATGTGCCGAAGTTCTTGATTCTTCATATCTGTCTTCATCCGAAGCTTCCTCCGATTCTCCCCTTATGTCGACTATGAGTTGTAATCCACTTTCTTCGCTTCCCGCATCATTGTGGTCTTCGTCCGATTGCTCCTCGTTGTCGGCCTCGACTTGGATCACATAAGGTTTGTCGTCGGTCCGCTTCTTGAAAATCTTCACCCGCTTCCCGGCTATAGGCACTCGTAGTATTGTTCCATCCAACTCGGACAGTCGGTACGTCCCGTTGTCGAAGACCTTCCGAACCTCGTACGGCCCGAACCACCTTTTCGCGAATTCCCGCATCGTTGTATGTTGATGGTCCAAGCTACTATCATAGACGATCACCCAATCTCCTTCTTCAATCCTCCTCGGTCGTAGTCGGTGCTTTGTGTCGAACCGGCTTTTGTTCTGGAACCGTGCTTCTTGTTGTCGGCGTGACGCTTCCGCTACATCTTTCGGTCTTCCCTCCAGTTGTCGTATCCGGACCGCTAGTAGTTCTTCCCGGCTCATCTCTTCCTTCCACGGTAGTATTGTCCATGTCGCGATTGCGGTTTCCGTTGGCATTACCGGTGCTTGTCCGGTCATGAGTTCTGCCGGCATGTAACCGGTCACGGAGCTATGCGTCGTCCGATCCGCCCATAGTGCATACGGAAGCATTTGTGGCCAATCCTTCACCCTTCCGTCGCATGCCTTCGCAAGTGCTTTCACGATCGAACTATGTCCTCGTTCGATCTTCCCGTTGGCCTCCGGATTGTAGGCCGTTGTCAACGTTAACCGAACTCCATGTTTGGTGAAGAATCCCCTAGCTTTGTCCGAGTCGAGTTCTCCCCGGTCCGCAATCACTTGTCCTACGCAGTCGTACCTACAAAACACTTCTTCCAAAAGAAATTGGCACACCGCGGCACACGTTTTCCTCCGAAGCGCTCGACCTTCAACTTGGTTTGTGAGATCTTCTCGAGCTAACACCAAGTATTTCTTTTGTCCAATCCCGGTCGGCATAGCTACAATGTCGACCATCCACTTGAAGTTGATTGTCGGTGAGAATGTCGGATGCAGCTCATCTCGGTGTCGGACCCCGGAGTAGACTTGACATTTCTCGCAGCTTTCTGTGAACTCCGCGACATCTTTATACATGTTCTTCCACCAATATCTTTGCTTGATTTTCACAAAAGTTGCCCATGTTCCTCGATGTCCAGCCCAATCGGATTCGTGGAACTCGGACATTATCCGGTTTCGTTGCTCTTTCGTCCCGACTACTCGAAGTGGTATCCCATCCGGTCTTTTCGGCGTCCTCCATATTAAACCGTTTTCCAAGAAGAACTTTTGGACTTGCCTCTTCTTCCTTCGGATCTCGGCTCTCCTTTCTTTATCATTGGTTGAATCCTCGACCTCTTGTAGCATCTTCCCGATCATCAAGGTTTCCCCCTCGTATTCTTCTTCCCGGAATTCTCGGATCACGTTCACTCGGCATATGTGTTCTGACGTGAAGTAGTCTTCGGAAACTTCTTCATTATCTGATTCGGTTATGTCGTCTTCAAACCGCGCCCTCGATAACATGTCCGCTACCGCGTTGTCCTTCCCCGAGATGTGTCGAACCTCCGGATTAAGTGACTTGACATATGCAATCCACCTTAGCATAGCCACATCCGGTATCGTACAACACCGCATCATCCCGAGTATCGGAAGACAATCCGTCTCGATCACCACTTCAGCTCCGATCAAATAATCCCGATCCGATTTTATCGCCGACACGACTCCCCACAATTCTCTTTTGACCTGTGCATATCCGCGTTGCCTTTCGTTGAGGACCTTTGCTCCAAATCGGATCGGATACCGCGAACCATCCGAGTCGGCTTGATTGATGACCCACCCGATACCGGTTGGACTTGTATCAACCGTTACTATGATTGGCCGCTCGTAGCTTGGCTTCCTAAGTGATTCCGCCCTCCATAGTGTCTTCTTGAGCTTCCTCATGGCTTTAGTGTGTTCCGGTTTCCACTCGAATTTCTTACCTTTCCGCAACAAGTGATAGGGCGGGTCCGCTATATGTGCATAGTGCGGAATCCATATGTGATAGAATGCACACGCACCCAGAAACCTTCGGACTTCCGATGTTGACTCACATACTTCCTTCATAGCTTGAATCGCATCGATCTTTGTTGGTGACGGTCTTCGGCCGTAGGGTCCACATAGATGTCCGACCACCAATATTTCTTCTTGCCCGAATGCCGATTTCTCCCCGGAAAGTGTTAGGTGCACATCTTCTAGCTTTCGCAACACTTTCTCGCAATCATGAATATGGTCGACCACGAACTTTCGGCATCCCCGATCATCCATAGTCTCATCTTTTTCTTCCACCGCGCATCCTTTCATCGGAATGTCATCTAGAAACGGCATCGTTATCTCCGGGATGCAATCTCGAAGCACCTTGTTCATCGCGTTCATCATATGTGCAACCGAGTTTGTCGCTCCTTGTGGTAGTGTGCACATTCGAACTAGTCCTATCGGTGTCCGCATGGTAGTGATGTCTCGGCTCTCCATGGCTAGTTGGAATTGGTCATACCCCGAGTATAGGTCCCCGATGGAGTATATCGCACGTCCGGCAAAAGCTTCCGCGAATTCGTCCACTATCGGACCGACTCCCGAGTTCCGGATCGTGACCTTGTTCACCGGTTGCAAGTCTTGGATGAATCGGAGTGACCCATTCTTCTTCGGAACCGTAAACCATCGATTTGAGTACGGAGCACTTGATGGCTCTAGAATCCCCATCGCCACCTTCTCCTTGAGCAAGTCGATGACTTTCGGAATATGCGCCCGTGGCACCGGAATCGGCTTCAGGTTCCACGGTACATGATCAATCGTGAAAATCACCATCGGCTCCACTATCTTTGGATCAATGCATCCGATCTCCCTCGATGTGAACGCGAATGCTTTGCCATGTTGCTCCAACATCTCTCGAAACCGTTTTTCTTCTTCTTGTAAGAGGAACCCACCTCCACCGATCCGAAGTTTCTTCCGGGTCTCATCTGTGAAGGCATGTCCGATATCCAC
Organism: Azolla caroliniana; assembly: GCF_043228905.1. Classification (NCBI taxonomy): domain Eukaryota; kingdom Viridiplantae; phylum Streptophyta; class Polypodiopsida; order Salviniales; family Salviniaceae; genus Azolla; species Azolla caroliniana. The sequence goes on along the minus strand of NW_028230450.1, from coordinate 14,879,146 downwards.
GGACTTCCGAAGTGTCGGATCTCCCGAGACTTCTTTCTTCTTTTGTTCGCTATCGGCGGGTAGTGGTCCCGCGGCCGGTTTCACCTTCTTCTCCACGGTCTTGTATTTCGTACTTACCATTGCTTCTTCTTTGCGGAGCGCATCCGGCCCCATTTTCGCAACGATCTCGTACATCTCGACCGATTCCACCGGGACTACCCGGTTCCCTTGGCTTTTATCTTCCGCAAGCTCTTCAAGCCGTTGTAGTGTATTCCCATAGAACACTTCCTCGATCACTCCCACGATTTCTTCGTCTTCTTTTATTATTGATGCCGACCGTAACTTATCCTCCACTTGTCGGTATTGTTTCTTCATTCCTCCGGTTACGGCCGTGTACGTAGATGCCCCATCCGGGCCGATTCGTACTTGTTTTGCTCCGAGAGTTTTCTTCCTGTGTGGGGTATCAGGGCTTCTCGGACTATCACTTCCCCACTCCGCAACGGTCCGCTTTAAAAATCCATTCTCACTTGGGACAAGAGTTCCCTCTTGTTCCTTTCGTGATTTGCCGGCACCGTTAGGAATTGGACGGATTTCCCTCCGTTTTGGCTCCGAATTCGCGCAAAAGCCGCACCACTATCGAGCACCTTCGTCTCCATCCGTGAAGCCGTGATAAAGGGTTGGCCGAGGATGACAGAATGTGAAACCTCATCCTGCACAAAGAAATTTTGGTCAATTTCGACATCCCCGATCTTTACCGTCACATCCGGACAAGCCGCAAATAGGTCTTCTGTCGTTTTCGTGGCTGCCCGAATCTTCCATCCATGGTTGGTGTTTATAGGCCACTTCCCCTTTCGGTAGAACTCCTTGGACATCAAGTTGATCTCCGATCCGTGATCAATCAATGCTAGCACGGGTTCTTTGATGTTGCCGATTCGGACCGGAGTCTCCGTAGTCGCACGTGCCCAGTGTGGCCTTGTATAGTGGGAGTCCGGAATTTCGCCTTCCACTTCGGTGTCGTTCATTGAAACGGTATTTGCATTCACCCTTGGAGCATTTTCCTCCGTACTTTGTCTCTTCCTTTTCACGAGATCCACGAGAAGATCGTGAAACTCCTTCTTCGCTATTCCGAGTAGTTCCCGCAGCGAAAAATCGACCCGGCTATCCAAGATTCTTTCCTCGAACACTCTTTTCAAGTCGGTTTGTTGTTCTATGTCCGAGGCGAGCTTGAATGCCGGAGTCGCCTTTTCTTTTCCCTTACCTCTGGAGTTCCAGCTTTCCGGTATCTTCGATGGTCCGGCCGCATCCTCCGTGCGCCGTCGTTTCTCGTCCACATACACCTCATGTAATTGACACAGGGCGTATATGCTATTCTTGTCGACAGGGCACTCCCATCCCGTAGCTTCCCGGACGCCTTCCGCGGTGTTTCGGATATCGTTGGAGTCGGTTTTCTCGGTGTTTCCTAGCACCTCCGGCCAGAAAGACGCCTTCGCTCCCGTTGACTCCCCGACACATATTCCCGCGGTTGTCGCATAGTTGCTTCTTGCCGCTAACTCCTCCTCGAGCACCTTCTTCATGCCGCCTTTCCAGAAGTTCGGTCGGAGTGGCTTCCGAGAGTCCATCGAATGAATCCGGTTTCCCTCGTAGTAGATGAGATCCCGTCGTAGTGCCTCCTTATGGTCGTCGCAATCCCTCCGATCGTGTTCGGCGCTATCGCACCATATGCACCGTCGATCCGTATATTTGGAGCTTGTGGGGCGGTCATCCGACTTCTTCACCATCGCGATCTTTAGATTCTCCATCTCCTTCAGCAGCTGCTCCACCGTAGACGCGTCGACTCCCTTCTCGGCCGTAATCTCCCGAGCCCTCGGTTGATGGTCTTCCAGTCCCGTTCTCGGTTTCGGAATCGGTTCCGAAACCCTCTTTTCTTCGTTGGCAAGCCATTGCCCCCTCTTCGTGTACCGCGCGACGATATCCCGCACGCTTTCCCATGTTTCGGTGAGGCCGCTTTCGGTGGTCGTGTCCTCAAGAAGCACTCCGAGATCTTTCCGGTCCCGGACGTCCACAGCTCGCAAAAACATGATGACTTTGTCCGGTGCAAGAATAGTTTGATCTCTCGCGGACAACCTCCCGAACCGACTTTCGAATGTCGAAAACACTTCGAGGACCTTCAGCCCCTTACCTGACGTTTCCACCCAATCCTCGAATCCCCTCCGCGTTGCCTTGGAGGAGTCCTCGATGGCAAACGTGGTCTTTAACGCCTCTTCGAATGCTTCCCACGTCGGATTTTGTTGTTGCAACCCATGGATACTCCCTTGAAGCCCGTCGGTCGCCACCCGGTTAAAGGATGTCACTTGCAGTCCTTCCGAAGCCCGGCACCGGAGCATCTCCGCCTTGTAGTCCTGCAAATATCGCGACACATCCTTACCATTAAATTGCCCGTTGCGTTGCACGAGCCGCTCTACTGATGCCGAAATCTCCGACATCGTGCGTTGTTCTTGAAGCATCCGTTCGAACATCGCCATCATATTGTTAGCTTGTTGAGCCTCCATCTCCTTGCCACCCGTCTTCACGTCGGGTTCACCAACTGTGTCGTGCCTTTCGGCTCCGGATCGTTGCGTGAGTCGGGTGGGAACCACAGAGGTCTTGGACTAGGAGAAAGAAGTTCGTGAGATAGAGATTAATTATGAGTAAATAGCAAAGAGAAAGATAAGAAACTCGTGAATCACACGAGTATACTATATTAATTGGTACTTAGGGTGTTAAGAGAGAAGTAGATGTATAAATCGTGAATCCCACGAATAATTTTTGTATTGATTAATACTTAATCCAAATAATCAACAACCCTTTATATATTTCTCTCCTCCTTATATAAGGAAGGAAGAGCTAAGCATGGCTTCATGCTTTTTTTTTTACAAAAAGTGTTCATGTCCACTAAATGTGCATGTGATGCTTTTTTATTTCCTAAGTATAGGGCTCATGCACGCTAGATGTGCATGAGTTATTTTTAGTGTCTCGTCTTTTTCATATATTAAAAAAAAATACACGATTTACCTTTTAATAAAGGTATGCATAAATAAAGGTCTTATACGTATTAAATCTATATTTAAAACACTTAAGATAAGTTAATGTAATGGTAAGGTTGGGGTTTGTCAACGTGGAGGTGTAGAGTTTGAATCACGCCTTGCGCAGTAGTGAGTATTTCCTCTCTTTTTTTTTTAACATTTATGTCTCTTTATCCGGCTCTTCCTTGCCGGTATGCCGTTTTCTTCCGGTTCTCACCGAGCACTCCATTCTCTATCCGGAGGGACAAAAATATAATTTCCACATAGTGTGCAACCTACACTACGACAACGTGTGTTTCCCTATTGGGTAACGATTTTGTGTAGTCTATTTTTTTCGTATTGACTAGGCATCATGCCGCTTTTTGAACGATTTTTTTCCAACGGATCATCTATGTTTAACTCATTTTATCAAGCCTTAGTCTTTAGAACTCAAGTAAAACCACATGAGTTCCTCTATTGATGTTTCTTCATGGATTTGAGTACCACATCTTTGCGTATCAATTTGTGCCTTATGTCACAATTGTACAAATTACAACCATCATATTGGGATGTATTTGTACATACCTCGCACCTCCCATTTTTTTGTGACATTTTTTTTTTAGTAGGTCGCACACGGGTTTTTTGACCCTTGTTTTTGTCACCACTTGCCTCTAATGGGTAGTGCCTTATTTTATCATTTTTATCATCACATTTGCTTGTTACTCGCAAGACTAGAATATTACTTGCGAGTGCATTTGTTTTTCATGTAATACACTTTCTCAAACATATCAATACATGTTGGGTTGGCATTCTAATATAAGGCTAACTAGGAAACTACATTGATGTTAGAACCATGGTTGAGCCTCGGGGAGCCGCCATGATTATTCAAGATAGAGATCCGAGAAAGACATCTTAGCTACGTTTTCCCCCATGGTTTTTAAAACACCATAGTGTTACCATAGTTATCGGATCTCAAATCACATCTCATATGTCTAGAGGGGTAAAGACGTGAGATGCTTTCTTGGTAAAGTTCTTCCAATCAAAATTTCAAGCATTCATTTTGCTTGTGTATTTTCTGAACCTCCTTATTTATATTGCATAACCACAGCTTGCATCATGGAACAAGTTTTGAACGTTGTTGGAGCGATCTCTCCGACGGAGATCTCTCAACTCCAATCCGCATCTCGCACACAAGCTGAGATCACTATTGAGCAATTGCTCACTACTACCTTGAATCAATTGGCCAAAATGAGGCAAGCCAATATGGAATTGGAAAAGAAATTCCAAGAATTGACTATTGAGTCCAAGAAAGAAGGTGAACCTTCTTTCGTAGTAACGCCATTCAAGGGAGATAAGAAAGAAAGAACCGAGGAGGCCATTAGCACTTGGCTTGGTTGTTGGGAGTCTCACTTTGAGCTCCATCCCAAGCCCGATGCTATAAAATTTGGTTACGTCGGTCATGAGTTAGGTGGCCGAGTTGCTCCTTGGTGGTGCGGCCTAAGGACTACAAAGAACTTACCCACAACTTGGGAAGGTTTCGTTGATGTTTTTAAGAAACTGATTTTGCAGCCACCTTCTCAAATTGAACAAGCGCAACACTTGCTCACATTGTCGAGTAAGCCATTTACCTCTCTCGAGGATTATGTGCATCATGCTTGGACCCAGATCCAAAAATCGGGAATTACGGGTGAGAAATGGTTTGTTGCTTGCTTTTTGAATGGTATTCCTAATGGGGATTACCATTCGATTGTCAATGACAAGGACCCCACAACTTTCGAGGAAGTCATCAACATTGTACTTCGGTACCATAGGACTTCCAAGAAAGACCACAATAAACCTGAGTTCGCCAAAACTCTGAATGTCAAGTTCATTGGGAAACATAAGCAATCCAATGACACTCTTGACCGTGACTCCAAGAAACCGAACCTCTTCTGTATATATTGCAAGAAGCGGGGCCACACAAAGGATACATGTCATCGTCTTGAGAGGAAGTCAATGAACACCCCTCCTCAAGACAAATCTACGAGTCACACAGGTGAGTCTTTTGATGTTGTTGAAGTACATACCAACCACTTAAGTTCATGTGATTGCACTTTTCTTTCACATTTACTTGGACCTAATGATTTACTCCGAGCAGTCGGGTATATCAATGGAACACAAACACATTTCTTGTTTGATTCCGGTAGTTCTCACAATTTTCGTAATGATCACTTTGTGTAGCAAATGGAACTCCACATAAACGCAAATGATCATATCTATCAAGTTCACATGGCAAATGGAAGTGTTCAATACATCAGTGGCATTGTTTGTCAATTCAAATAAATACCTATTTGGAGAAGCTTGACTTTCATGTTATGAAATTACAATCCGCATATGTCATTTTAGGATACCCTTGGTTTTTTAATAAAAACCCGTCTTTGTCCATTGATTGGGTTAATCACTCAATCACATTTGAACTTAATAATTGTAAACATTTTATTCAATCACATTTGAACTTAATAAACTTCCTTCTCGTTCACTTGTGTCTTCTAAATCTTTAAGTGAGTATTCAAGTTCATTAATTTATTCGTGTGTAATTGATCATGCGCTTCAATTTTATTATTTTAATATTGACGCCACACAATTACCACATTATGAACAACGATTACTCGACTCTATTTTAGACGATTTTCAAGACGTGTTTCCTAACGAATTGCCACTTACTTTACCACCAAAACGTAATGTGGACCATCAAATTTCAAATTGAACTCATTCCTGGTGCTGCTCCTGTGAGCATTCCACCTTACCGACTTAGTCGATTAGAAGAGGATGAGATCGCTAAACAACTTAAGGAATACTTGAATATGGGTCACATTAGGTATAGTAAATCACCTTGGGGTGCGCCAGTTCTATTAGTTAAGAAGAAGGAAGGTTCATGGCGAATGTGTATCAATTATCGCCGTTTGAATAAAATGACAATTAAAAATGCATATATGTTACCTCGTGCTGATGATCTGATTGATCGTTTGCATGGGGCCTGATATTTTACGAAAATTGACTTACAGACAGGTTATCATCAGATTCGCATTGCCGAGGATGATATTCCTAAAACCGTTTCTCGTACGCGCTATGGCCATTATGAGTTTTTAGTCATGCCTTTCGGGTTGACTAATGCTCCAACCACATTCCAACAAGCGATGAATGACGTTTTTCGAGATCAACTCGATGATTTTATTGTCGTCTTCTTGGATGATATTTTGATATATAGTCGTACCTTGCAAGATCATGTTCAACATGTTCGATTTGTTTTGCAAAAGTTGCGTGACAACTCTTTCTATGTAAAACATTCAAAATGTGATTTTTTCCAAAAATCTATTGTGTACCTAGGTCATTTAATTACGGAAAATGGTGTTGAAATTGAACCTTCTCGTATTGAAAAGGTTAAACTTTGGCCCATTCCTCGTAATATTCGTGAACTGCAATCATTCTTGGGGTTTGTTGGATTTTTATGAAAATCAATTCGTAACTATTCCAAATTGACTACGCCATTAACTGACCTTTTAAAATGTCATCCACGTAAGTCTGTCAAACCAATTGCATGGAATGAAAAACTTGACAAATCATTTGAGACACTCAAAGAGCATGTGTGTTAAGCTCCCATGCTTCTATTACCGAACCCTTCTAAGTCGTTCTCAATCGAAACCGATGCTAGTGATTATGCTATTGGTGTCGTTCTTTATCAAGGTGGTCACCCTATTGCTTTTAAAAGTAAGAAGCTTGATGCTGCTCAATCTCGGTATTCGGTTCAAGAGAAAGAGTTGTTTGTGGTAATACATGCACTTAAAACATGGAGGCACTATCTCTATGGAAATAAATTTTTGGTTACAACAGACCATCAATCATTGAAGTATTTTTGTGACCAACCAGATCTTGTTGGTCGTAAAGGCCGTTGGGCTGACCTTATGCATGATTTTGATTTTTCCATATGGTATCGCAAGGGTTCTATGAACACTGTTGCGGATGCTCTTAGTTGCATTAACAAAGTTAACATGCTTAGCTTCACGGAAATAAAATCTAATCTTTTAGATCACCTTCGAGGGAAACACCTTGATGACAGTTATTTTTCGAAATACTGGACGAAAGCCGAATCTGGTTTAGATGTCGATACTAGCACCCTACCCTCGAAGGCGACCTTTCACATTACAAATGGTTTGCTCTACCGTAGTGGAAAGGTTTGTGTTCCAGATTTACCAAATGTAAAACAGAAAATTCTTCATGTACGGGTCATCCTGGAATACAACGCACACTTGTTCTCATCTCGAGTACTTTTTCCTGGCCTAAGATGCGCTCTAACGTGCATAAATACGTAACTCAATGCCTACAATGTTAGATTAATAAGTCAGAACAACTTAAAGTTGTTGGTCTTTTACATCCCTTAGATATTCCCAACAACAAATGGGAAAGTATCTCGATGGATTTTATTATTAGTTTACCTCATACACAGAGGGGTCATGATGCCATTTGGGTTGTCGTTGACAGACTAAGAAAATTGGCTAGATTTATTCCTACCAAAACCACGGTAACCGCTCAACCGCTCAACAATTGGCTTATCAATTTGTTGATGAGTTATTTCGCTTTTATGGATTGCCGATGGATATTGTTAGTGATCAAGATTCCAAGTTTACTAGTGACTTTTGGACTCAGGTCTTTAAGAAACTAGAAACTACGTTGAGCATGAGTTCCGTAGATCATCCTCAGTCTGATGGACAAACTGAACGAGTCAATCAAATTATTGAGGACATGCTTCGAGCTTATGTAGCAAAAACCCCTTCTAATTGGGAGCAATACCTTCCTATCTTAGAATTTGCTTATAATAGCTCTAAACATACATCCACTAGATATAGTCCTTTTATGTTGATGTATGGTTTTCAGCCACGTGCTCTAGTTGATGTCACGATTCATCGTGATACATTAGACAGTACACACAATTTTTTGCAAGACATGAACCAAATGTTGCATATTGCTAAAGAGAATGTCAAGATGGCTCAAGATCGTGCTCGATTTTATGCTGATCAGGATAGACGTCCTCGTTTACTATTGGTCAAAAAGTTTTTTTGCATGTCCCTAATGACTCTACGTAATTGTCTACATGCAAGTGCGCAAGTTACCCCCACAATATTGTGGCCTATTTGAAATCCTTAAGCCAGTTGGGTCATCGGCTTATCACCTTGCCTTACCCCGTAACGTTGGTATTCATCCTGTTTTTCACATCAGTCGTCTAAAACCATTTTTAGGCTCTGGTGATAACACCATCACAATCCAAGATCTTGTAACATTAGAGGATTTGTTTTACAAAGCTCATGTTCTTGAACGAATTCTTGATTCTCGTACTAAACGTTTACATTCTAAAGAGATTCGACTATTCAAAATCAAATGGATGGATAAACCTATTGATGATGCCACATGGGAACGCGAGCATACTCTTAAGGCACAATTTCCTCACTTTATATTGCAAGAGTGCAATCTTTTGAAGTAGGGGGGTGTGTTATGTACACATAATATTGGTGAGGGTAGGTCACTAATATTTACATTAGTGAAGGGTATGTTCACTAATGTTAAAAAGGGGACTAATGATTGGATAGAAGGAATGATAGATGCATGCACTATTATGATTTGGACAACCAATGAATGGAGAGCCTTTTAGAAAGGCACATCTATTCAAGGGGCCTAGGAAAAGGTATAAATATGAGGCGTAACTACCCTCATAAGGACATTACGTTGGAAGGCTGTTGTCTTAGACACCGGTGGTGCGGGCTAGGCTTTCGTCTCGACAATCGTGTTTATCTCTTTCAAGGTATTACTCATCCTAATATCTGGCGGTATGGGACGTCAGTGGTAAGTTGGCTATGTATACATCATAGCTCGGGGGTGGTCGGGTGGAACGAGTTCTTCTATCCATTCTATTTTCCTTCTTTTACTTTTGTTTTGGTCTATTGATTAGTAATAGACTCTTAACAGTGTATATGTGTATGATTGTACGAATGAATGCATGTATGTGCAAGATTGTATGAATAAATAAATGTGTATAAATGGGTATCAATGAATGAATATTTGTATGGATTCATGCATCTATGTATATGAATGTATGGAAATTTATGAATCAAATGTATAACATATATGTATCCAGGTGTGAATAAAGGAATGTGTGTGTGTGTGTGCACGCGCGCGTGCATGTGAATGTGAATGTTTATGTGCATGTTGTTGTATGCATCTATATGAGTTACTTACCTGCATGTAGGTTGCATGCATGATTTTTGGCGAAAGTGGAGGAGAGCTTGGGCGGCAATTATATTGGTTGCGCTCTGTTGGTCGTAACACTAAATGTTGGTGTTTTTACCCTAACATTTAGCCTCATCTTGTTAAAAAGGGCAGAAAAATATATGCCCCGATGTACTAATGACCTTATATCATATGCTAAAGTGTCTAGGCTTCACTAAAATATCCATTAGTATTGGCATGAGGAAACAATGTAGTGGGGGAGACAAAAAATGTAAAACTTGGGAAAGGGTCTCCTATCCCACAATGTGTAAGGGAGACAAAGACAAAACACTTAAATGCAAGGCTTCTCCATTTTCCCCACTTTATGTTTGAGCTTCTTTTTCTCTCAAGCTTGGCGCTAAGCATTTTACTCTAAGACTTAAAACAATCACTTATAAACATGATTAACTTAATTATTTCTTATTTTCTTTCTTGACACGCAAGTTTTTTTTTAGTATCACTTTTATTATTAGTGGGAAACCTCAAAGTAAGGTGAAAACCCACAAAGAATAATGAGAAGTATAAAAATGTCTATTAAACATTAAAGATCTTAAAAGCACTCAAAGTAAAGAGTGTAAATTTGAAGGGTGATGTCTCTAAGTTGCACACAACCAAACAAAGATTGCTTGAGGGATTGCTTAAAGAAGCTAACTTCCTGCAGTTGGTTTCGATCAAAGACCTTACTATTGCGGGCCGTCCAGATAGTATTTTTTAGGGTTTAATGATAAGAGTAAGTTAGCAGATCATTAATTAATCATTGTGAGGGAGATCAATAGAGTTTGCCTTAGTGACTAACACGATCATTAGTAGCTTAATAACAATTTGTAGCCATTCCTACCCATGAACAATAAGGTAGACGATGATCAAACCCCACCCCATGACCTGGATAAGGAGGCATACCTGACTTCGCAGAGTTTGCTATATATAAAGATGGTGCAGAATTCGAAACGAATCAAACAATGTGGTTGCTATAGGTACAACGCTCAAACAATGTGGTTGGTAATATGTATTGGTTTGAACATGCTTCAACCACCCTCATTGATTGTGGTCAACGAAAAAAGAGAGCCGATACATTTAACGCAGCACATGGGGTTAACCATTCTGGTTAACAACTTTAGAATAAATAAATAAATATAATATAACCTTGGGGAGAGCTCTAAAGCTAGTGACTTCATTTCACAACCAATGGTATATATATTATGTACATCTACTAATGTAGGGGAACATGTACTCTTAGAACTCTTACATATGGTGTCAAAACCCTAGCTTCGTGTTTCCCCACCCCAATTGGGCAATTTCTATTTCTCAAGACGATCGGGAGGGGTGGGTAATAGATCTCTCATTCACTTACCTGTCCCATGGCTCGCTCGGTCAAATCGAGTCGAAAATTTCCCGAACTTTGATGCCGAGAGGAGAGGCCACAACAGTTAGTGACCCTTCTCTTTTGGAACCCCCCAACTAAATATGTCTAGTAACCCACCATATAATGGTATCCACCCTCAAAACCCCTTTTTGTTTCTCCACTTCTCATTTCTTTTGATTGGACTGTTACAAAAAAAAGACAACCTTGGCTGATCCATTGTTTAATAACTTACTAATAAAATAAACACATCTCACACCGCCTAAATTAGGTAAATAAGTAAGTGAAAAAAATCAATCAAATTAATTTAATTAATTAAGTGATAATGATGATGACGATGATTGTCGTCCTTGATACACCCAAGAAGGCCAATTTAGCCCTAGAGATCTAGAAAGAGAGGGTGATGATTGTCATCTTGATACACCCAAGAAGGCCAATTTAGCCCCAGCAATCTAAAAAAGAGAGGGTGGGGTTAGATGATTTCTCGTGCACTGCACGGCACGGCACGGCACGGCCTGACCAAATGCCACCTCCCTGCATGAGGTTGGTTCATGGAGGCGACTGCCGGCCTCCGGCCCTTGTGGAGGAAATGGAATGGGTTTTCTTTCTTTCTTTCTATCTATCAATTCTACCTCTCCTCCTTTCGGGACCGCGATTCGATTGGGATTCAGAGGATGTTCTGAATTGTGTAGCGCACATTGATGAGCGGGTTGCGGGCGAGCGGGATGAGCTCCGAGAGGGGTGTGGACACGGGGGTGGGGAGGGGGGAGGATCGGCACATGGGGCACGAGGCCTGGAGCCGGAGCCACGAGTCGATGCACGCCACGTGGAACCCATGGCCGCAGTCGGGAAGCACGCGGAGGACCTCGCCGTCCCCGTAATCGGCCAAGCAGATGGAGCAGCACCCGCTCTCCATCATGCCGGCCGGGGCCTTCTCCTTCTCCTTCTCCTTCTCGGGTCCCTTCTTATGGTTGTAGACTACCTTGGGGTAGCTCTGAAGTGTGGCTTCATCGAGGCCTTGGGGCGGGGCGGACCCCGGATGATGATGATGATGATGATGATCCTGGGACGTGATGATCTCCTCTAAGGAGTGTTGGAGGAGGAGCTGGCGACGGCGACGCAAGGCCGAGGGATCCTCGGGTCCCGGGCCGGGCCCCAGGCCGCGGCCGTGAAGCTTCACGCATACATACGAGGCCAGCATGATGGTGGAGACTAGGACCAGTATGCCCACGGCTATGGCGATCCCATAGCCCAACCCCACCCTGTTCAAGCCATCGGCCACTCGGGCTCCCGCCTCCTCTGGGGGAGGAGACAACCCCACAAGGACATCCATGACGACGACGACGACCGCCAATTCCCGGTTCCCGGTTCTTGATTCCCGATCCCCCGATTCCCTATTCTTGATTCCCGATTCCGATTCTTGGGCGTGCCGAAGCCAGCCAGAGGCCTCCTCTAGTGATCCTTGATCTTCCCTCCTCCTCCTCCTCCTCCTCCTCCTCCTCCTCCTGAGTGTCTATGCTTTTCCTTTTTCCTGTGAACCCTTCCTGTGATTCTCCCTCTGATTCTCCCTCTGATTCTTCCTGTGATTCTCCCTGTTTGGCTGCCTGTTTGAATGACTCAATCAATCTGCATCCTCTTCCTGGCAGAGTAGAGAGAGTGAGAGTGGCTTTCAATCAAATCCTGCTTCTCCTCTCCTCTCCTCAAATCTCTTCTTCTTCTTCTTCTTCTGCTCTTTTCTTTTGCTTCTCTCTCTCTCTCTCTCTGTGTCTGTCTTCTCTTCTCTCTCTTATGGTGATTGGGTTTTTTTTGTTTTTGTTTTTATTTTGTTTCCTTTCCCTTTTTTTCCCTTCTTCCTTTTTTGTTTTTCTTTAATACTCTTAATTACTTGTTTAATTACCCCTCCCCCCCCCCCCCCCCCCCCCCCAGATCCTTTATTTTCTCCATTTCCTAACTTTTATTATATACATACATACTAGGGCTCTCCCTCTCTCTCTCTCTCTCTCTCTCTCTTTACATCTGGAATTAGTTTTCCTCTTTCTTAATTTTTTTCTATTCTTTTTTTCCTACTTATCTATCTATGTATTTATTTTTTACTTTGCTTATTGTGATCATCATTGTTACATATATTTAAAGCCTCTCTCTCTCTCTCTCTCTCTCTCATCTGCAATTAATTACCTCTCTTTTCATTAATTTAGTTTGCATACTTTTGTCTACTTATTTATTTATTTTTTTGTCTACTTATTTTATTATTTAGGTAATATATGTACATATTTAATTTAAGTTGCATTTATTATATTTATCTATTTATCTATTTAATTAAATTGTATGCAATTGTACATATATATGTATGTTTATACATTCACATTTGATTGATTTTATTATTACATCTAATAATTGTCTGCCTGCCTAATTAGTCAAACACCCCATTACTAAAACACACACAATCACCTAAAAACACATAAAATACACAAACACACACACACACACACAATGAAGCATATATCCATCCTGATCCTCCTATGGGCCAAAATACAAACAAATAGTGTTGTGTATATTTATTTAGATCTAGGTTCTTCTCTCAAACAAAGGTCCCAAGGTCCACCCCCCCCCCCCCCCCCCCCAACATATATGCATCAATCAAAGGTGTTGTGCACGATGATCGCCTTCCTCCTTACATCTATCTTACTATTCTTCCGTAAAAGGATATGTTGCTATATGACCCACTCGTGTTACTCTTGGGCCCTTGTTGTACCTTACCTCATCACTTATAATACACACCTCGTAACGGGTCCACATACTTTTGTCAAAACCCACCTAAAATGAAGGAAAGGAACATCGTGCGGTTGTTGAATCACCTAAATGTAAGAAAGGAACGTGCACTTGATTTGTCATGGAAGCAAGGATAGATCAAAAATTTTGAATGTCTACGTCTTGTTGGGGGTATTATTCGCGTCATCGTCTGGTATTTTAATAATCCACATCCCACAAACACCATCTTGAGGTCCTCCCCTCGTTCTTTCACCCTTTTGATGATTCGAATGGCTTGGAAAGGAAACCTCTTGCCAAAACATTCTCACCACCTTGAAATTCTTCCTCGTACCCATCTCCAAATAAGTAAATAATTATGGTTCTCGTCTATTCATGTGCGTTTTACCATAATGTGGATATTTTATCGAAATACATGAGGTAGTTGGCAAAGCTCTTCTTGTACCTCAAAGCATTAATACTCTCTCTCTCTCTCTCTCTCTCTCTCTCTCTCTCTCTCTCTCTCTCTCTCTCTCTCTAACGCCTCTAGGCATATTAAAAAAATAAGCACAACAAAGTAAAAACCATTATCCCTACTACAATAGTGGTGATCTTTATGGTGAGGTGAAACTCCTAATAAGATAATGTATGGTTTGTTGACATAAACTCAGAACACAAGGCACATGTAATTCCAAGGGATACCAAATCAAATTTCATTTCCGCTGACATACTTATGGTATTCCACAAAGACCGTTCAACGATAACCCATTAGGCCTACACTCTAATAGTACCATTCACCCTAATATCCAAGGTATTCAAAACACCAAGCCTAATTGTGAGGAGGATAAATCTCAGCTCCTTAGCCACAAACCATTGAAATGATATCCTTGTTGCCTATTGCATTATAATGCAAATGCATTTCGCAACTAGACACATAAGGCATTTGTGCATGTCATCCTCCTCAAGCATTATGCAGAAAAGTATGACCCACCGGTGGGTATCTAGGTGCAAGGAGACCTTCACAGGTAAGCGAACCCCACTAGCTAAGAATTTAATGATGATCTGGTTTAATCTTATTTCTACGTTACGAGGAGCATTTGAAAGTCTTCAAGGGCCCTCAAACGCAATTGAAGAAGCTAGAGCTCAGTTCCTTCTGAAATGGAGCGGTTCGTCGATGCTGCATATGGTGGATGGTAAAGCGAAGTGGAATTATCAACCACCACGGTGGTTGTTCCCTCTGAGTGTACCTAACATCTAGATGGGTGCTGCCATGAGAAGTGAATGGAGGGCGTTTATGTTGAATTCGGGTTGTATGAGGCTCACATGGAGAGTATGCGTTCGGGTAATGCTATGCTCATTGAATGATGTGGTGTTTTGGAGTTGTTTTTGTTGTTTCCTCCACACATATTGTTTTCTTTTGACATGCAAGGTGGCTTGTAAGATATGAGTTGTATATTATCCTATGTACATTGCCTTAACTAATGGAAGTAGTTTTGTTTTTTGGAAAAAAGAAAGAGAAAAGTATGACCCATTTTAAATGTATCTGCATTTTTAGCTCACCTCCAAAGGCACCCACTCATCGATGCCTGGCAAATGCTTTCATACAAAACGGGAACATGATCGACCATCCTAGTCTAGCCCTCTATGAAAGTAGGGCATATATTAGGTAGTATGCTACATAAGTGGCATCTTATTTGCCACTATAAAATCGCACATTCTCTTTCTAAAAATGTCATCAACATGAAAGAACTAAAATAAGAAGCTTTCATCTTCTTATGCCATTCCCTCCATTTCATGAGAATGCAAAGGATTTAGAACATAATCATGTGCTAAATGAATATTCTAGAAAGTGAAAATAATTGAGAAGAAATTTGTGACCCTTTTCTAAAACAAATGTTTTAGAGATCTTTTATTCCTCAACCCAAATGTTTATGGTGCTTGAATTTGTAGTATATGTACATGATGGAATAACATTTTTCGCTTGCCATATTGGTGTCTACCTTGGAGTAGCATCATTTATTTCCACATGTCTTTCATTAAAAAAAAACTTAATTATTATGTCAAATTTCAATTCACATTTGACCATGATTCAATCTCATGTACATCCCCACCTTAGAAAAACAAAATGTATTAACATTCCATATTCTAGAGGTTATTGTCAAAACTATAATGTGTGTCATAGCTTAGTTAGGGACAACATCCAACCCGGAAACATGAACTATAGTCACCCTATTAACATTTGCCACCACACTATCTAACTTCATTCATATTTTGTATTTGACATTTCTCTTCTAAATTTCCGAAGCTGCACACACCTATGTTTACTTGTGTCATCTTTATCTAATCCTCAGAATTTATTTGTCATTCCTCCTAACAAACTTGCATCAATTCATTTGTGTTAGAAACCAATATGTGTTTTAGCCAAATCCAACATGAGTCATGGAATTAATCCTACAACAATTGTACCCAATGGCCAATAAACAAGGTACGTGCATTGGTTCCAAAATAAATAATGACGAGTTGCAACCCCATGATTGAGATTTTCTTTAGAGACTCTAAAATGAATTGGCTTCTTTGAGCAAACAAGCATTGGGAGCTCCATCATAAGATCCCTAATGAGTTTCCCTAGGCTTCATTTCATTGACGCATTTCTAAAATAATGGGAAGGGCTTGATTCGATACTAAAAGTCATGTTAGGGGCTTGATTAGAAAATGTGAACATGAACGTGACGACAATTACTTTCAAGTTGACATAAAAGTGGAAATGTTTTCGCGTTTCCATGCCACTTGAAATATTAAGAAAGTAAAGGAAATGGGGGGGATACAAAAAGTTCAAAGTTTGGATAACTGTGCCAGGATATAAAATACACATGACTTTGGATCATCTTCTCATGATAGTCAATGTAATATTGGCTACCTATAATGGGTTAACAAAACGAGGTGGATTGAATTGGTAATAAATCGGGAATGGAAAGCAAAAATTTAATATTGGCTTCCTATAATGGGCTAATAAAACGAGGTGGAATGAATTGGTAATAAATCGGTAATGGCATTATGAGGGCGGGATAAATTGAAATAAATCGTAGAAACTACGCAAATGAAGAACTAGTCAAGTGATACATATGCTTGTGTATGTACTTACTTGCACATAGTTTTAGAGTAGGAAGATGGAAGTTAAACTAATTAATGTGTCATGCCTCATAGAAACTTGGAATTTTCAAGTTGCAATGTACATTATTGTTATGTACTGAATTCCATAGAAATATATGAGATTGATCCAAAGTTCACCTTAGAGCAAAATTTTAAACCCATGAAACCACGATGTTTTCTTTGACCTAGAGTCTAGACTCTAGAGTATAGGAAAGGGATTTTGTTGCAAGGTATTTAAACTAAGGATTTCATAAATTAATTCACTTCTTTGATTTTTACAGAGATATATCTTTGTGAGGTTAAATCAAGACTTTTTTCACTTTATATTCAATCTTTTATGTGACGTTAGAAAATATTTCCTCCATATATGTTCTTAATCTTCATATGATGTGATGAGAAGCCTGAACATTTTGGCCACACTTACACAAGTAACTTCGAAAAATTGGTGGCACATATTTTGGTCATATTCCCTAAAGAATATCTCCTCTAATTGAATGAAGGCAATACATGATCCTTTGAGGATTGGCCACCAAATAATGTCACCCCTAAAGAGATTGTTGGAGGCTCACACTTCACACATTACATATAATATGTTGAATCAAACTACTATGAGAGGCCATGCCTTTGTCCACAATATGCCTATACCTTTGCCTCTTCCACATGTCTTACCTCACGTTATCTTCCATTTATAGCCATGCTGGCATCTCCACCTTTTGATCACACTCAACCTTGCTTTTCCCCACACTTTCAATCTTGAACTAACCCATACCCATATTTCTCTTAGTCACAATATGTGTTCATAATTATAACATTCATTACTAAGGTGCAAGAACAATGAGAGTCACCACCAACCACTCCATCACATTGCGTGAAAAATGATTCACTTTGGTGCCATAAAGTCATATATTACGTCCAAAGAACTACAATAAAATATCACAAACAATAAAACATCACCAATTCTACCCTTCCATACTACCCCTCTCCTTGCTCCCCCCAAAAAATCCAACAATGGTTCCTGCCAACTATTTCAACATGCACTAATATTGCACAACTTTGCTAAGTTGGGCACACCTCTCATGTGCGTGCTTGGGAATAACCTTAAGAAAATACATGAGCTATGTGTGACCACCACTTTGCACCACTAAATAGGTTTCCTTGCAATTATTACACTCTTTTTGGGTTACATATGCTAGTTTTCTAGCCTTTGAAATAAATATGTAGTCGTCATCGTCATCTCTTTCTCTAATAAGCATTTACTCTCTTTTATACCTTCTTATAATAATGAAAAAGACATCATTTCATCATCATGTCTATCTCTCGGTCTCTAATAAATAGAAGCTTTCGTTTACATCTTATTATAATATTTATAAAGATGTTATCCCTCTCCTTAAAACAAGAATAACCCATAATATGTTGAAGAGCAACCTAGACAACTCACGTTTGAGTAAAGTTCATGCAAGATCGTGCAACCTTGACTTACCAATGTAGAGTTATTGGGTGCCATCCTCCACCATTTGAAGGTAAATGATGGATGTTGAATCGTAGTTGTGTGCATTTGTTATTGTATGTCAACGTCATGCACCCACCAACACTTAGGTGACCTTATCAATGCTAAACTTAAGACTTCACACTACAATATTCAATGCCTAAACCAATTAGGCCTACACATTAGAATTGAGCTTGATGACATCCAAATATTTTGGATGATCAAACTCTCATGCCTTTACTTAAATGCTCCTTGATTGTTATCTCATGTGAGGGACATCAACAACCAAGGTTATATATTCAACCATTTTGTTCAAATGGCTAAAAACTCACAGAGTGAGAAGTTAGAACACACAAGATGTATAATTTGTTGAAATTTACAAGCCAAACAACATCGACAAAGTGCTACACTATGGGGAACTCAAATAGTTCTAGAATACTTCTTAGTCGTTTGGAATGCTTCCAAGTAGTTTTCTAATACTTTCAAGTGATGGATACATTTCACTATCTTCATTATTTTCTAAGCAATTTGTCATGTGGGTGAAGGCAAATAAAGTCAACAATTAGTTGTTAAATAATGGAGGTTGACTCTTAAATTTAGAATTGAGCAATTAGTGTTGAAATTTTGTTATGTCATTGAAGATAAATAAGATCAATGTTACCTAGTTTAATATTGAGGGTTGACTTTGAACAGAGAGTTAAGAAATGAATGTTGGAAAGAAAATCTATTTTAAGGGAGAAGGTTCAACAATAAAGAATAAAGTTTGGGAAGATAATCTCAAGATTGAAGTGTTCGTTATAGGATAAATAAAAGGTATAAATTGAAATGATCCTAGATGACTAAATGGATCAACGAGATATAATATACACCCAACTCCATATATGAAGGTTCCCAGATGTATAATTACAAGTGGAGAAAAAACATACATAATGTACTTACCCTACTTGATGAGCATTTGGAAGAAACACAAGGCATCAATCCATGGTGAAGTTTCATAAAAGTTGCTCTTTAATTCATGGACATATGCTAATCGCTCATTTGTAACCACATTAATATCATAATGCAAAAATGCCATATTTTCTCCTAATGTCACAAACGGTAAACAACCTTGAAACATCAAAAGCGTGACATTTAGTGGTGCGCTAGCAATAGATAGTACCCTTAGGCTAAATATAGTCAAGTGAACAACGAAAATGGCCACACCAACTAACTAATTGAAATTTTATACAATTAAATAAAGGAAATTGAAAACATGTGCAATCACCCTCGACCACAAATATTAGAACTTCCACACTTGAAATACTCTAATCCTTTTATTCCCTACCATGGAGAAGACAAATAAGGTATCTAGAGCACTAAACTTTGCACACATAGTGTTATATTTAATCTCAGCTAACACAACAGTGGGAGTACATTCTAAAGATGTTTGTCGCTAGGAGAAATGGCAACTCTTCTACATAAAAAAAGTGGTGACTTTTTACTTCACAATGATAGATCTAATGTTCCATAATTTATTATTTATTTTAAAACAAAACTAGATTTAATTAGTCTAATAGAGTAGTCTTTTACAGCTTGTATTTGATTTATTTGCCACAAACTCTAAAACGTTTTCAAGGTGTGCTTCCATTAAAGCTAATAAGGCGACCCACCTTAAATATTTCTTTCATTGTAAACCTTAAGGCCATATTAGTTATAAAAATTAGGGTTATTGAAAAGGAGGCAAAATAAGAACAACCAAATTTCCTAAACATTTGAAGAAAATAAATTATAAGGAAAACCACAATGAGGAGACATCAAAGCACATGTCCAAGCCTACCAAATTCCAATCTTGAAACCTTTTTTTTGTTTGCAATGGTGTAAAAGGATGGACCAAATCCTTTATTTTATTTCTAGTATCTCTTTGAAAGCAACCTAATTTATGCCTATTAAGTCCCTCTCTAAATGAGATCGAATGACAGTCATTTGTTGTTAGATCCTTTATATATGAACCCTTTTTAGAAATGAAATAAGACGACTTGTTTTCTAGATCCTTTAATGTAGAATGGAAAAGATGACCAACAAATTCTCTCAATTTGCATCTAACTACTATATCTTGATCCCATTCTATTCTAGTGCGCATATGTTGTAACTTTTCATCAATTTCTAATTTTGTAGAGAATGGACAGCATACTATAGTGCTATCATACTTACCAAATGTTACATCCATGCATTTGCGCATATATGCCAACATCTTTGTCCATGGTTGCATTTAATTTTCCATTTCAATGAGGATTATTGTTTTCCTTGCTAGCACGTGAATTTCCATATTGAATATGTTTAAACCTCCCAACAACTTTGTTGTGTAGATTCTGACATGTGACAACAATCTCAAGCCTTTACTTAAATGTATTGCCTTTGAGAATTGATCTATGCTTTTTAATATTATGTATGAAAGCTACTTTTTGAACCCTTTGTCCAATAACATAACTTTCATCTTACCTCTTCAACTTTTTTCTTATTTGTGATGTCCTATCCCAATGAATGACCCAAATGCCTAACCATTCAAATAGGATTAATAATTTCTCACCCTTGGTGATTCATAATACCCTATACAAGGAAAACATGGCTAGACAACAATTGAAACCCTTGTGGCTCCAGAGGAAGAGATAGAAATGAATATGCTAGAGAAATTAACTGAAGCCCAAATTTGGAATGAAGAATTCAACCACACAAATCAAACGTTGGAGAATGGAAAATAAGTAGCATGACCAAACCAAGCTTTTCATTGACGTAAAAGAGAGGAAGATTGGCCGTCTTCAAAGAGACCAAATTGACTTATGTTGTATTTAATCAATCTGAAGACAAAGAAGTACATTGAATCAATCATAGTAAATACACTCCACTCCAATGTGGTGGAAAACCCTTCGTGGAGAAATGGTTGAACTTAGAGCATAGTGAGAAAAGGAGCTAGGCATTCTTGAGCATATATGATGCGCTCAACTTGCAATCCTATGTGATCCATGGACATTCGATGCTATATTTTCTTTATGACCTTAGTGACCATAGACACCGTGAAAAATGTCCTCATGGTAGGTCGAGGTGTGTAAGGCATAGGAATGGGTGGTTGGTTCCGGACTTAGTAAAGTTTTTTTTGTATATGTGTGCCAAGTGTTAGGATCCTCGATGGGTGTTTTTGGTCTTGTTTCTCATAGTCTCTTCCATGCATTGGCGCAATGTCTACTCATGAGCATTTGGTTTTAGTGATCGGTAAGGCCCTTGTGTTCCCTAATATTTTCCCAAGTGTTTGTGCATCTTTGTCAAGAGATGCACCCTGAAGTCCAATGACACATACATTTAGGTGTCAAGCCTGGCACATTTCCTCTTCCTCAAGGGTAGTTAGTGTTTACAATATTTGCATCTTTTATTTCTTTTTTAATATTTCGTTTTATTACATCTATCTAGCTTGCTGTACCTAGTTCCATGTCGTTTTTAACTTCTCCGTAAACTTTTTTAGCTCTTCCTTAATATCCTCTATGGAAGATATTTCACCATCTTCCCTAGTTACCTCGAAGTCATTGAGTTGTTTCTTGAGGTCGATGTTTTCTAGTTTGAGTTTTTCTATTTCTGCATTGAGTGTGTCATTTTCTTCCCTATATTTTTTCTTGTGTGATTTGGCTGCTTTTCCCCAATTTTTCATGTCATTTCGTATTTTTACTAATCGATCAAATACTTCTAAAAAATCTTCTTTACTAATGACCTCGTCTTGTATCTCCTTATGTTCTTTAGTTCCTTTGGAAACCATTTTAGTGTTCGAGAAACAATATATAAAATAGGAAAAAAGGAGGGAAGACTTAGCCAAGCTTGTGTGGACAATCCATTCACCTTGACACACCCTTGAAGGTAGATTGTGCTCTCCATTATGATCTTCCATAAATAAAATCCAACCTGGTCAAATCTCTTGAAATTGATAGCAATATTAGTAGATATACCTGCAACAACGAAAGGAAAATAGAGAATATTGCTCCCAATTCGTGAAAAGATGGAGATCAAGTTTCGAGACCGCTAAAAGCACAAGATTGTTGATGTTTAAAGAATGCAGCCTAAAAGTTTCATGTGGAAGCAAAACAATGCCTAAATGGGAACCTGAAAAAAGCTACAAGAGTGCCTACTCCTACGATATAACCAATCTCTAACACTGGTTGTAGGGTTTTCAGAAAAGAGTAGGCCAAATCTAAAGATGCACATGCAGATTTAAGTAAAATGCAGACGCGAAAACACGCCTAAGTTGCATGCATATTTGTGAGCCTCCATGCATGAGCTACGAGAATATATAGGTCAACAAGGACATCGATCGTCCAATCCTTTAAAGCTTCACAAATGCAGAAGCATATTTGGATCAATTTGAAATTTGGTTTTGATTTCTTTGACTCCTGAGTTGAATGCATTTCGTGACAACAGAAACTGGGGAGGAAATTTAAAAGGAAACAAATGCATTTGCATTTCTTGACAGATTCTGATGCAATGAATGAGTATGAATTTTGTCAAAGATTCTACCCATGCCACACAACTGAAACTTTACGAGGATTTGTCCTGTCAATTCCATCAAGATATGTTCAATACTAGTTCCAATCTACTTTACCATCCAAGTCCTCACACCAAACATATGAATCAATCACAACAATATTGTGGCAATTCCATTATTCTCAGCAAAAATTCAATTTCCATAGTTTGGCCATGTCAATCTTTGTCATCAAGCCTATGCCAGGGTGTTCAAGTACCTGGCCCTCTCAACCCAAGAAAGAGGGAGATTACAATGAGGGAACTCAAGAAGACGCGTCCCTTGGGTGCTAATAAGATCGGTATAGTCCTGCACACTCGAAGATGAAGAAGGAGAAGAGAGAAAAAGGAGTTAGGAAATCTCACTAAGCCAGAAGTTGTCTTAATACTATAGTTTTGTTGAATAAAAAATTTGGCCTCTCTAGACAATGACTTCAAAAACCGGACTGCTAATTACAGAGAATGCCCCAATTCAAGAATCCTAGGAAAACACAGAATGCACAAGATCAAGGAAAAAACAAAACAGGAGAAAGAAAAGAGGGAAACCCTAGATTTAAGAAAAATTGGTGGAAAAAAACCCAAAAATAGATAAAAAAATAAAAAACTTGGGCTATATGCACCTGTACTTTGCTGCCCCATTTCTACTGTGGCGATATCTCCAAGCCATGACAGGTGGAAGAAACCCAAAAAGGAAGCAGTTTGCGTAGATTCCTGCGAAATCGAGTGCCCTTGCGAATGCTCCCGGGTGCAAAATTGCCATCACAGTGGGTGGCAAAAGAACTATACCCACCATCCCCTTGTCTAACCATGAGGGTGTGGGTGCGGGTGATGGTGATGGTGATGGTGATGGTGATGGTGATGGTGATGAGGGTAGCAAAGACGCCACAGTATCAGATAGTTGCTTCGGGAAGCTGAGGGCATAACCAATAAGAGTTGTTCCAAGGGCACCAAATGCAAATGCTCTCACGGCTGGCCCTGCAAACGTGCTTACCGACAACAAAAGCTCGATCGGATCCGTCACAACCGATCCCAATCCTGAACCTTTGGCTAGGCCCAACACTACCCAATTCCAAGAAAGAACCATGGCCAGAGGAACCATTCCAGCCAAGAGGATCACCCTCCGCGCCTCTTCAGGATCTCCGATAACTTTGCATACCACGGGAGTTATCACATGAAACCCTAGCGTGAGGACGGTGAGGGGAATTGCGGGAACAAGGGCTTGAACACTAGACCATTGTAGGGGTAATGTGGTCAAGACAGTGAAGCTGCTACTACAACTATACCATGCTCCCATGGCGACAAGGGTGCCGATCGAAACCATCATGATCAAACATAGAATCTGATTCACACCATGGATGATGTCGAACGAGCGGAACCATATCAGGATCGCGACCAGACATGGAGAGATGAGGGTATACAGAGAGGATGGATACATACATTGCATGGCAAGGCTACCGAGACCCGAGATACAAGACACAAGGAGCGAATAATTTAGCATTGCATATACAAGGGCGACAAACTGACCTGATTTTGAACCCAAGGTGTGGATTGCGATGCTAGTGAAGCTTGGCTCCCCGGAGGGATCCTCAGCCATGACACCGAAAGTGAGCTCGGCCACGAGCAATACGGAGGAGACTACATAGAGCCAGCATGATATGATGAGGATTGTGGATGGGACTAGGCCGATGGACATGGTGGCCGATGGTAGGGCTAAGATTCCCGGGCCAACGGCTGTGCCAACAATCAAGCCCATGGCAGCCATTGATCTCTTCTTCCGATCTTCTTCCTTTCCATCTTCTGGAGGAGAGGACTTGGCAGCATGCACCATGATATTGTAGGCATGGGAGGAGGGTTGTTGTTGGGGTCCAGAGAGATGGCAGCTTTGGAGCCGGAGGGTTGAGGCCCTGCTTGGAATGGGCTTCTTCTGCCTGGAATGGAGGATGGTGGGTAGGAAGGATTTTAGGTCAGGATTTGGTGTGTGGAGATGAAGGGTGGGAGGGCCCTTCATCACCATCACCATCACCATCACTGTATGTATCTGAAGAAGAAGAAGAAGAAGAAGAAGGAAACACTGTAGACGTACATATGTTTTTGCTCCTGAGTTTTTGTTATTTCCCAAATGCCCTTGTACAAACCACCTCAAGAAGAAGAAGAAGAAGAAGAAGAAGAAGTAATGGAGAAAGAAAGAGAGAGAGGTTGTCTTCTGAATTGACTCAAACATGGAGTACAAAGAAGAAGAAGAAGCACATCATTGTGTAAATGAGTAAAGGACTATAATTACCTGAACACCACACACGTCTCGGGTGGGTGTTCAACTCGTTTATACATACGAACATAGACCAGTTACAGTCCATGCATCTCCAGTTAATTAAATCCACATGTATATACACTTTATAGGTGATGCCTTTGCACACCTCGTACGTGTAGGTACCACTTGCATCCACCCACCTGGTGTAGGTATCGACATCTATATGAGCAGGTGAAGTTGTTGCGATGGGGGGTGTTCTCCACTTGCAAATTGGCATACGGCCTCCATTTGCCAATGCAATGAAGGAATTAAGAGTGATATCTTATTAGAATGATTAGCATGTGAAATATACTGATGAGATGATATTAAGAAGAGCCTTCTAAAGACAAAGGCTCGAATTGTATGAACGACACTAAAGAGAAGCTTAGGAGGATATGAAAAGTGTATAGTAAAACCTCACTCTTTATATTTCAACATGAATGACATATAAATAATAGAAACCTTTTTTCAGTTTTGGTTTTTCTCGCTTCATAGTCTCCTCCAACCTTTAAATGAGTTCCATTGTATCCTAGCTAGCACGCTCGATAGGTGTTTACATGTTGTCACTTGATGTTAATGTTGGCCAAAATTAGACACATGTATGTATTTTTCCCTTCGCATAAGTGTTATTGTTTAATGCCTCATCAATATTTACAACGCTTCATAGTGTTGGTGCTAAAACAATTGTGGTGGCCCAAGGAGGTGTTGTTTTGAGTGATCATCTTTATTGAGCTAGTTTATTCTTTGATCAAAGGTTCTTATTCGAGGTCAAAGCATTGTTTGCTCTTCTATAGCAAGAAAGAAAATTTCACATCCAACTACTAATCAAACATTGTGAGTTTCATGAATATGTTCACTTGAGGTTAGTTGCGCTAGTTTGTGAACAAGTGCGAACAAGCCCCTCTAACAAACATGGAGGTACATTCGGGTCTAACAACGTTGTCGTGAAGATTTCCGGCTATAGTGTGAAACCAGGGGTGGAATGGGCAAGTCGGTGGTGTGCAACATGTGCACATATATAGTAGGAAAACGGTGTATAGAATAAGGGGGAGTATTTATCCCACATTGTAATGTCCCTCCTTCCTTGGGCTATAAAAGGAAGGGAGGGGTCTCTTGTGAAGGGGTTGCCCATTTTGAGTTAGAAGGGTATACCACTTAGGTCTAGGGTTTGGTAGTTTTCTTGGTCTTCATCTTATTCTTATTCCCTTAGGGTTTGTACTTCTGTTTTTTCATCTTATTTTGTTTTAGGGTTTCATTTTAGTCTTCTTCATTGTCTCGTGGGTTTGGTTCATTCTTCTGAGTGGATGTTAGTATTCCGTTTAGGTTCTTCTTCTTGTGAGAGTTCGTGCGAGTTAGGGTTTATGCGGTTTTGGGTTTTGGGTGTTACTCTCTCTTCTTCGTGTGAGAGTTTGGTTTGGTTTGGGGGTTCCTACAACGACGGCTTTAGGCATTCTAGTGGCAGCACTTGGTGATTCGGCTTCCTCTCCTCGATGGAGAGCGTTTTGTGTGGCGGGCGGTTCAAGAAGGGAGGGCGAAGTGGCATGGGGACACTCCACCGTCTTCGGGGCGTGACCAACGGTGGACGTCGCGGTCCCGGTGGCCCACTTGACTCGCCTTCGCCGGTTCCCATTCTTAACTTGTTGTATTAGCCTATTGATATGTAATAGCCACCGAATTCGGGGCATGTAACCGTCTTGTTGTAAAGCTCTTGTAATATATATTCATGTTAGCGTATATCTATCTTCCTTGTAACATATTTGAGTTGGGTCCATATTCGCGGTGAACCGTTTTTGTGAAACCCTACATTCGTTGGAGCCAGAAGCCGATTCCGGGCCAAAGCCCACAAAGCTTAAGGACTCCACCATCCGTCTCCCTAGTCCAAGACCCCCGTGGTCCCGCCTAAGATCCTACACGTGCCCGCGGAAAACCACGACAACGTATTATATTTATATGAACCAAAGAGTGTATTCTAGGGTTAGCTCTCACTACCCACTAAGTTTTATGCATATAGATCTACTTCCTTAGAACACATGAGTTGTAACTCTCATTGTATCAACCACAATATTGGAATTGTGCTTCAACACATGTTACCAATGTTTCTTTAACCAAGTTGAAATTTTAAAGACTCAAGAATTTTACAACCCTTGAACATTTCCTATAACAAATGGGAAAGTATATCCATTGATTTTATTGTTAACATTCCTTGCACACTCAAAAAGGCCATGATGCCATTTGGATTGTCATTGATAGGTTTATTAAGATATCTCGAGTCTTGAAAACATTGCTTATGGGAATGCTCTCAATGCGTAGGAAGTTTGGGAAAGTGATGAGAATACTAATGAAGAGTAGGCTAGAAGGCTCCATATATTTGGGATTTGCACCATAGTGGAGATTGGAGAAGAAAGCTGGGGTATCATGAGACCTGGGTAGATTGAAGGCGTTTTGTGTGCATAGAAATAAATGCATTGTACAACTAGCCAAGGAAATGCAGATTTGGTGTTAGAATAGGTTGCGTGACATCTGGCCCACCATAGCCTTTATCACGCTATGCAACATCTCAAAATGCAAATGCAAAGTATGTCTCTTGGGAGAAGAAAGTCGACCAAAGGAGACAATCACTACTCTCTGGTATGATTTGATAATGAATATATAACCTCAATATCAAGAGCTGAACACGATGAAAAAACAAAAATCAATAATAATTGAACTAGCAATTGGAAATTTAAGAGATCTACTTCCATAGTTAAATATCAACTTATTCCTTTTGAGGAAACAATTTCACTTATCATAACATTGTGTTAGGATCGTGACCGGCCACAACCGGTTTCCATAGTTTTGTATGCGGGTGCAAAGAACGAGAACGATAGTGGTCAGACAGAAAATGAGAAGGCAGAAAAACACAAGTACAGAGGCACAAGATTTATCGTGGAAAACTTGAGTGGGAAAAACCACATGGAGTCCACAAACCCCAAGAAACGAATCACTAAATGTACGGAGAGGAGTACAAGGAGACTTAGAGGTAATAACCTTGAGCTCATCTTCGTCTAACAGACGGCTACAAAGTTACACTCACTTGCTAACTCTCACTCACTCACTTACTCGAAGTTATAGAGGCAATGATCTTCAACTACACTAATGATTCTATGTACATAAAGTTTCCCTAGTTGTATTTATACTTATACAACTTTCTCGATATTTACAAATATTGCCCACATTTAGACTATTTACAAATATAGTCTCCCGAATTAGTTGTATAATCGATTTTCGATTTCGGCCCTGACTGAATTGCCCATCTAGAGGGACTCGTTTTCCCAACAAACTCCCCCTTCACTCTGGTACTTCTCCAATCCGACTCTTTGTTGGCACGCATTCAGCCTCTTTGTCGACAACACCTTTGTCAGCATGTCTGACCCGTTGTCATTTGTGTGGATCTTTACTAGAGCAAACTCATTTCCTTCTACTCACTCTTGGAGCCAATGGTATCTCTTTTGGATGTGCTTGGTTCTCGAGTGGTAGGTGGCATTCTTCGCAAGGTGGATGACACTATGGTTATCACAGTGGAGTAAGAATTCCTCTTGCCGAATCCCCAACTCTCCGATGAACTCCCTCATCCAAATTATCTCCTTGTTGGCTTCTGCAACGACCATATACTCAACTTCCATGGTTGACAACGCCACGACCTTCTACAGCCTCGACAACCATGAAAAAGCTCCCCCTGCATAAGTCATCACGTATCCGGATGTGGAGCAGCTGGTATCCATATCAACTGACATGTTCGAATTGGTATAACCTTCCAATATGGGGTTACCTGAGCCGAACCAGAGGCACACCCTCGAGGTGCCTTTCAGGTACCAAAGTATCCATTTGCCTACTGCCCAATGCTCTCTTTCAAGATTGCTCATCTATCGGCTAACCACTTCGACTGCATACGCAATGTCTGGCCTTTGCAAACCATTGCATACATTAGGCTTCCGACTACTGAGGCGTATGGGACCTTGCTCATCTCAACCTTCTCGGTTTTCGATTTCGAACATTGACTTCCGCTCAACTTATAGTTTGTCGGCAGTTTCGAGCCGACCGGTTTCGAATTTTGCATGTTGAACCTCTGGAGTACCTTTGTCACGCATTTCTCCTGTGACAACCATAATAGCTTCTTTGTTCGATCTCGAACAATGTGCATACCCATAATCTGCTTTGCCGGACCCATATCCTTCATCGCAAACGACTTGCTCATGGCCTTCTTCACGCTTCCGATTTTCTTCGGATCATGTCTGACAATTAGCATGTCATCAACATACAACAAGAGGATGAGAAAGTCTCCTCCATCATATTTCTTAACAAAGACACAATGATCGGCTTGGGTCTTGTTGCAACCGTAATCCACCATGAAGGATTCAAATTTTTGGTACCATTGCCGAGGTGCCTGCTTCAACCAATATAGGCTCTTTCTCAATCGGCATACCAGGTTTTCTTTACCTTTCTCCACGAATCCTTTCGGTTGCCGCATATAAATCTCTTCCTCCAAATCTCCATGCAGGAAGGCAGTCTTGATGTCTAGTTGCTTGACTTCGAGGTTCATGTTGGCCACTATGCTCAACAATGTTTGAATCGACGTCATCTTCACGATCGGGGCAAATATTTCATCAAAATAGACACCCTTCTTCTTTTGAAAGCCTTTCACCACGATTTGGGCTTTATATTTGGGTGGATTCCAGCTTTCTTCCGGCTTCAGTTTGTATACCCACTGATTCCGTAGTGCCTTCTTTCCTTTCGGCAACTCGGTCAAATTGTATGTGTGGTTCTCATGCAAGGAATCCATCTCCTCTTGCATGGCACTTAACCACTGTTGAGAGACAAGCTCAACATCGGCCGGATCGGCTGAAGAAGCTGAGGACCGGATCGGTTGGGACCGATCGGTTAGGCCGAGTGCGTAAACCAGGAGGTCGTTAGGAAAGATATTCCGTGAGGAATATATTTGGGAGTTAGTGTAGGAGCTCTTGATGAGCATTGAAGTACTGTCAGTACTTCGGTCAGTCCTTCTAGGACTTGTATAAAAGTGTTCACTGAACACGTCTTATGTACAGACTGAGTATTATTATTAAATATAGTTTTTGAGTCTTCTCTCTCACTCTCTCTGTCTCTCCCGAGTATACTGCGTAAGCTCAAGCTCTCCATTGAACCTGAGTTTCCTTCCTTCTGTTCGGTCTTCATACTTGCTTCCGCACGTTACTTTCTACATGGTATCAGAGCGCGAGGGTTGAGAACCTCTCTGCAGCCGACACAGCTTGACGAAGAAGAACAAGAAGAACGATGGATAGAGGCATGGCGAGCTCGCTTCCAACAGAGAAGCTCGACAGAACCAACTACGCGTCTTGGTCCTACAAGATGCACCAGTACCTGCTCGGGCACGACTACTGGAGTTATGTCGAAGGAGCTAATGACGCGGCACCCGAATCGACACACAGAGACTTTCCGTTGTGGGAGCAATCGGCGAGCAGGGTATTAAACTACTTCGCGTCGTGTGTGGGCGAACAACTATTGAGCTATGTTCGGGATGCAAAGACGTCGAAGGGTGCGTGGGAAAATCTGAAGAAGATTTTCGCCGCGAGCACCACAGCCAAGAAGCTTCAGCTCCGACAGGAGTTGAGCAACCTACGACAACGCGACTTGTCGGTGGCGGACTATACCTCGAAGATCAAGGATATCTGCGACTCCCTCGCCTCCATAGAGGTGAACATCGAGGAGAGCGAGATGGTCCAGATCTGTTTCGGAGGTTTGGCGTCGAAGTTTGGAGCGTTCCGAACGGCTGTGTGTACCCGGGAGAATACGCCGTCCTTTTTCGACTTACAGTCGATGCTCCTGGTAGAGGAGAACCATGCGGGTGCGTCTACAAGCACGCACACCAACAACAGAATGCTGTACACGGAGGGAGATAGGCCTCGTGGACGTGGAGGACGAGGCGAGTCGGCGCGCAATCGAGGCGGCCGACGAGATCAAGGAAGAAGGCACCGAAGTGATGCCGACAACAACTCTGGACCCTTCGGAAACAGGGGGAGTCGAAGCGATGAGAACCGGCAAGGGAAGTCCATCGCGGAGTGCTGGTACTGTGGCAAGAAAGGCCACAGGGAAAGTGAGTGCTGGAAGAAGCGCGCCGATTCGGAGAGAACTGGTTCCGGGAACGGCTCCAGACATACCGACAAGGGAAATCGGCAGCGATCGCACTACCCCGAAGACTCCGGGAGAGCCGGAGAAGGGACTGCCTTCGTGACGAGACACGAAGCAAACTCAATGAAATAGACCACCCCGAGATCGGACGAGGTGTGGTATGTAGACTCCGGCGCGTCAAACCACATGACGAGCCATAAGGAGTGGTTCTCGTACCTTGAAAAACCGATACAACTTGGAGTAGTCGCAACAGGAGACGACACTCCGCATCCGATCGCGAATGTCGGAGAAGTTCCCCTTAGCCATGTCGGGCAGAAAGGGAAACTCATGAACGTGCTGCACGTTCCGACAATCACGAAAAACTTGGTCTCGGTCGGACAGATCGTCGACCAAGGGATGGAGGTTCGGTTTACACATCTCGGGTGCTTCATTGAGGAAGAAGGCCGTGTGATTGCGCAAGGGCGCAGAGACGGGAGGATGTTCATCCTCGACTCCACTGACGGCGGCACCGCAATGTTCACGAAGGGACAAAAATCCGAGTCGGACATCGACTTGTGGCACAAGCGGATAGGCCACATCAACCACCAACGGCTTCAAGATCTGCAATCGAAACAGGTAGTGTTTGGATTGCCTAAATTTAGTGGCCGAAAGGCACAAATTTGTGAAGCTTGCCAGCTTGGGAAGCAACACCGACTCCCTTTCCCCAATGAGTGAAATCGGAGCCGGAACAAGCTCGACCTTATACACTCCGATGTATGGGGGCCGACACAAAACGTTAGTCTTGGCGGGAACCGATATTTCGTCTCCTTAATCGACGACCACACACGGCACACGTGGATCTACCTCATTGAGAGGAAGAGCGAAGTCTTCGACTGTTTCCGGGACCTCAAAGGGTTCGTGGAAGCCGAAACGGGACGAAAGATCAAGTGCCTGCGGTCGGATGGCGGGAAAGAGTACTTTTCCGGTCAATTCAACGGTTATCTACAACAAATGGGAATTCGGCGCGAATTCAGTTGTAGATACACGCCAGAGCAGAATGGCGTGGCCGAGAGAAAGAATCGGTCAGTTGTGGAAGCGGCACGGGCAATGCTGGAGGAGAAGAGCTTGCCCAAGTTCTATTGGGCCGAGGCGGTAAGGACCGCGGTATACATCCAGAACCGGATTGGAGACAAAGTGTCGGCGCACGAACTATATTTCGGAACGAAGCCGAACTTGCGACACTTGAGGGTGTTTGGTAGCATTGCGTATGTGCATGTACCGAAGGAGAAAAGGAGGAAGCTGGACGCAAAGGCCGAGAAATGCATCTTGGTCGGTTACTCGGACGAGCAGAAGGGTTATAAGTGCTATAACCCTCGCACCAAACAAGCGCGTGTCAGCCACGACGTTGTGTTTGACAAATCTGCGTCCTGGTACCTGCCCCCGACTCGGAACCCCGACTCCAATACGAGCTCTGACGATGAGGTCAGCGAGGCCGAGATGCCTCCGGATGAGCCCGAAATCGAGACCTGCGAAGAGAGTCTGATTTCACTCCGGTTAAGTGGACCGATTGGACGACTGAGTCGGTACGACCAATCCGATGAAGAGCCGGCGAGTAGTGGAGACTCGGCCGTGCATTCCCCGCGCAGGAAGCCGAGGAGACGGCTTACGCGCAAAGAGAAAGGGAAGAAGAAGGTGTTGGATTCCGGCACGGAAAGGAACGAGTCAGACCGATGTGAGTCCGACTCCGAGGGAACCGGTGACGGGTCTTTAAAGATAAAGACCGCGTCGACCGAGAAGGCCTCGACATCGGCTAATGTGAGATTACGCCGATCTACCCGCCAGAAGAATCTTGTTTTGCGGTTCGGATACAACGAGTACATGGCGCATCATTATGCGTACATGACCCGTGTAGCGGAAGTGCGTGAGCTGGAGTGCTACGCAGAAGCGGCTAAAGACGCGAATTGGCGTGCCGCGATGGAGGAAGAGATGCATGCATTGGCGGAGAACGAGACCTGGGACCTGGTTGACGCACCAAGAGGGGTAAAACCGATCGGGTGTAGGTGGGTGTACAAGGTCAAGTACAACACCGATGGCTCGGTCAACCGGTACAAGGCTCGACTAGTGGCAAAGGCTACGCGCAGAAACATGGCATCGACTACGATGAGACGTTTGCGCCGGTCGCGAAGATGACGACCGTCCGTGTTTTGCTTGCAGTAGCTGCGGTGAAGGGGTGGCACTTACATCAGATGGATGTCAAGAATGTGTTCCTGCAAGGTGACCTTGAGGAACAGGTGTACATGGTACAGCCCCCCGGTTTTCACTCCGGAACGAACTCCTCGGCAGTATGCCGGCTGAAGAAGTCCCTTTACGGACTGAAGCAAGCCCCACGTGCCTGGAACGCAAAGATCACGCAACAACTGCGTCGGATGGGCTTCGTCACGTCAAAATCGGACTCTTCCCTGTTCATCCGGAAAGGTCGACTCGGATCGGTTAGTATTCTACTATATGTCGATGACTTGGTCATCACCGGCGCCGACCTAGGTGAAATCGACCGCGTGAAGCTCCAGCTTGCGGCATTGTTTGACATGAAGGATCTAGGGGACCTTCATTACTTCCTCGGGATCGAAGTGATCCATACCCCCGAAGGCATATTGATCAGCCAACGTCATTACGTGCTGGGTATGCTCTTCAAACTCGGGATGGCCGACTGTAAGTCCGTCTCGACTCCTCTGGACAGAACCATCAAGCTTCATCCCGATACGGGAAAGGTATGCGACCCGACGAGGTTCCGACAAATTGTCGGAAGCCTCATATACTTGACCATCACCCGACCCGACCTCAGTTATCCGGTCGGAGTGATCAGTCAGTTCATGGCGCGACCTACCGAGGAGCACCTTCAGTGTTATCCTCATCTTTGAAAAAGTGTTTAAGTCGGAGGGTCCTACTAAGGCTATCAAATTATTTAAGTAGGATAAGAGGTGGAGGTGGGGAAGATGGGAGGATGTGTTTCAAACCTAGGTTGAGGAGTTGTGTCTCATGTTTGGAGAGGGTATAATCAGAGTGATTGTGTATCCTACTACTAATTACAGGTTTCCTAAGGAGGGGAGTCCAAAATTTGGTTCGTGGTTTTTTAGTATTTGACTTTTTAGTGTGTGATTTAGTGTAAGGGGAGAAGGGGAAACGAGAGTTTGTTCTACCTAGCCACATGTAGGTATCACAAGTTAAGGGGGGCCTATCTAGTATGTAAAAGAGACGCTTACAAGGGTGCAAGGCGTGCTTAAAACGTTTACTAATTCGTTTAGCACGCCTCACTACCCGTTTTTTGGTGTACATGTATATGACCAAGTTTTAGTTTGGGGGTGAGGGGGGGGTTTGTAAGAGCTATGGGGGTTTGATTTATTATATGGGTGTGTGGTAGGGGCAAACGAGTTAGAATTAGGAAAAAGGGGAGGGGTATTATATGTAAATAGGGAGGGGTTATTTTTCAAATTATGTGAGAAAAAGGGGGGGGTGCATGTGTGGAATTATTAAGAAAGGAGAGGGAGTGTGTAAAGATGTTAGGGGGGGAGGGGGCTGTGTTAGAAATAGGGGGAGGGGTAAGACTAGAATTATACAAAGTGTTGGGGGGAAAATATGGATGGGGGTCATTACAAAAAGGGGGAAGGGGGTTATGTTGGGGAATATTAGAAAGTAACGGAGGGGTATACAAGGAATTTGCAGAAAATGTGGGAGGGTTTTGAGAGTGAAAGGGGTGTGGGTGTAGTGGCCATGAATAAGGAAAGGGGGATGGGTTATGCTGCCCTATTGTAGGAGGAGGGAAAGAAAATTGAGGGGCAAAGGAGGAGGGATGAGAGGCTTTGAGGGGCTCAGTATACAGAGGAGGGCTGGAGAGCAAGGGGGGAAGGTGAGAATGGGGGAGGTCGACGCCTCTATAGTTGACTGTACGCGCCGAGTCGAGAACACCGCCGCCCGTCTTTACGGTGGTAATACACACCACTGAACCCTTTCCGAAATGCCAAAAAATTAGCAGATGAGAATGCTAGCCTACTCCCTACCACATCAATTTCGGGGGGTGGACCCATACCTCATTAAAGCGACCCCACTTTGTAATCATGTACCATTAATGTATCATAGTAACAACCGTTACTGTTAGGTGTGGAATGAAAAATAAAAAAAAGGCATTTAGAACTATTTAAAGATCTTGCTTGCAGATGCATATCCCAAGAAAGAAAGTACACGTGTGCACAACATGGCTTGATGAATCTTGAACCCTAACACCCCAACCTCACAAAAAGGGGATTCAAGCCATTTCTCTGGACATAACAGAAACTCTTATCGCCCTCTAAGATCTTGTCGCTCTCCTCGCTCTCAAGACTCTCAAACCCTCCTCGCTCCCTTCCCTCAGGCCGCTCCCCTCACTCTTCTGAGCGCATAGACAACCTCTCTACACCAGTAGATGCCGACATCGCCATGCCGATTGACATTTCCCCTGCTCTTTGACAGTGGCTTCATGACCACTGCCTTGTAGGTTACATACGAGTGGCGGAGGCACCGCCCCACCCCAACTCCCATGACATGGCGGCCAAGTTCAACATTGATACGATCACCAACGCCACGATCAGGAAGAAGCTGGGCCTGACATTGTCAAGAGAACGGCACTTCGAGATCCCTCCCGCAGAGGTCCTCGAACGTTACTTTGGCGAATATTCCCTCTCAGCGAAAGCTTATAGGACAAGAGACGCCTTGACCCGTTCTTCCACGAAATTGCGAAGTTCCTGTTAGAGGTGGGGTGCGTACACCCTAATGGTATGGGATGCCGAAGCAAAAGGCTGACATCATCATTTCAACTTTTGAAGGGAACATCGTTGACTGGGAGGTGATCATAGGGTCGTCCCTACACGAAGGACTCCACGCCTTCCAGGCAAGTAAAAAGCTCTACTCAATAATCCAACAGTATTTCACGATATTTGTCCCTCCACAAGCTCTCTCAGCTCCGGGCTCGACTCGTCCTTCACCAGCTCCGCGCCAACAGAAGCGGAGGCTTGAGGACCTCACCACGACAGAGTGGGAGGAGGAAGATATCACTTGGGCCCCGGAACTCGTCGTTCCCCAAAATGGGCAGTTGACCCCTCCCGAGGAGGACACTGACGAGCAAACAAGCAACCCCAAGCCCAAACATTGGTAACTCGATCGAAAAGACGGTTGAGGTTTGGTAAAAGACGCGACTCCACAACCTAGCCCCATAGTAACCGTCAAAACGGAGCCCATGCAGGTGCTTGAGGAAATTCTATGGTCCCAATTGACCTTGATCAGAAATACAGAGAGAGGCAAAGGCATCCTCATGCTAGATAATGTCATAATGGCTACCTGGAGAGGCCAGTTGTGACCCACGAATTCGTAGCTCTGTTCCAATTCAACACCTCTTTCAAAATCACAGAATTCTTGGCCACGTAACAAATTTGTTGGCCGGTCAGAAGAGCAAGGACAAGTGGGAAGGCGGAATCGGATCGGATAATAGGAAGTAAATAATAGTAGAATTATTATTCGGAGGGACGGATCCGGTACAGTTGTACCGATCCGGATCCGGACCGATTCGGATGTCGGTTGCCTAAGCGCACCGATTGTAACCTTGCCGGATGCCTATAAAAGGATCCGATGATTTGTAAAGGGTTTTGACGGAAGTAATACAATAGTAATTATTGCGTGTTTATCTGTATCTCGTATTGTTTACCGTCTGTGCTTAATTGTAATCATCTTACGTGTGTAACCTAGCATCCAATCCTTACCACCCCTTTGGAGAAGTGTCGGATAGACACCTGTGTTGAGGCTAGTCCGGCCAGACAAACAACACTATTTTGGCGACCACGATTCCTGCAAAGTGCAGAGGACAACCGGGGGATGGATGTCTAGACCAAACGACGACCACATCACCGAATGAGGGAGACGATACACCGAACGCGAGCAACGACGGGAAGCCCTGCAGCAAGCCGTCGACGAGATCCGGCGGGATCGGTCATTCTCCAAAACTCTTCGGAGAGTCGCAGAAGAAGCACTGCAGTTCCGGGTTCTGCAAATCCCCGACGAAGGCAGTAGCATAACAAGCCTGCAAGAGGCAGAAACGATACTGCAGACGCTCGCCGGGGGCAACGGGGACTCGGAAGCATTCGCAACACTTGAGGCGGAGTCGGAAAGCGACGGAAGCGTTGCGTCCCGGTATAAAAGCAGCCACGACACACCAAACGACCGGGAGGACGAGGGGTCGGAAGACTCAGTAACACCGGCGCCAGAGGAAGAAATAACCCTGGAATTCGGTGACCGGCAATCGCCGAGGGAAGCTGACCGGATACCGACAACAACCGCGAAGGAACCGAAGGAGCGGATACCGACAACACCCGCGGAGGAACCAAAGGACCGGACACCGGCAACACCCGCGGAGGAACCAAAGGTTCTCACACCAACGCCAACAACGGACAGAGAGCGGAGGAAACAGGAGAGTCAGTTGGACGACACGATGCCGTACCCATACCCAAAGTACCGGGATGAGGCCGACGCAGAGGCACACGTGTGCGCATTCCTCCAAACATGGGAAGCCAACCATGTCTCCCAAAGACTGATGGAGCCCGAAGCCGAACGATCCAAAGTCGCCGAATTCGGCATAACCTTGGAAGGACCGGCGGCCTGATGGCACGCAAAGCACTTACCGGGCAGCTTTGCCACATTCGATGCCTTGAAGGCCAGATTCCTCAGGCTTTTTCACAGACAATTTGAGCAAAGGGAATTGGTCGGGCAGTTCTACACCACCCGGCAGGAAGAGAACGAGACGGTGCCACAATTCATCATTCGGTTTCAGACCCTGCACAGCCAACTGACAAGAGCACCACCCGAAGACGAAGCCAAAGCAGTCTTTTTGGCCGCACTGAAAGAGCCACTTCGAACAATGTGCGGAGTCCTTGATTTCCAAACCAGCACAATGGAACAAGTTATTGATCGGGTTTTAGAAATGGACAAGACTAGCCCCTTCTTGTCGATGGGGATGTTACACCGGGCACTCCCAAAGGAGGAAGACCTGAGGTTCCGACAGGCCTTACAATGTACAACATGCCTAAATTCGGGGCACTCAACAGTAGACTGCACCCTGTGGACACAATGTATGATCTGCAACTCTCGAGCCCATACAACGGACCGATGCGAATATAACCTGTTAAATCGGCAGGCAGCACCGGTTCGACACATAGAACCGCACAATCAGAACCCGGACGAGGATCGATTCTGGAGAGACGACCGCTACCAACGCGAACGCGGTAACAGATACGCTGATAGAAGACGCGACAACTATGACCGAGAGGAGAGACGCAGAGATAGCTACCCCTGGGACCCGTACGACCGAGACGAATCCCCGGAATACGACCGACGCAGAGAAGAGAGGCGACAAGGGAACCGAAATTTCCGACGGAATCAGAAGCGTGGATTTTTCCGAAGAGAGGAACGTCGGGAGGCAGCGAGGAATGACAACCCGGTATCGGTACCGGATAACCGAAAAACCGAAGACGACCGCTGGAGCATACCCACCCTCCAAACCGGGGACAAAGGAGAAACGAGCAACAGTCACAAGGTGTACTGTTATTACTGCCGTAAGGAAGGCCACTATAGTAACCAATGCCCAAGCAAAACCAATGACAAGCAGCCGGAAGTCAACATGGTTACAGCCGAAATAACAGAAGTACAGCAGGTCACAACCCGGTCAAAGGGAAAGACCGCCGAGTGGGAAGCCCAGGAGGCAATCAGAAAACAAGCGGCACAATGGATCAAGGAGGCCAATGAACAGAATGCGGCAGAAGTAAGAGACCAAAATATGCCAAAAGACGAAGAAATCATACAGCCAGGAGAAAACCCGACGTGGCAAGCGTTACAGGACTGTCAAATCGTGCTGTCGTTAGCACGACTACTACAGTTAGTGCCACGGTTTACGGCAGACCTACAGGCATCCGTCAGCAAACCGAAGCCAACGCCAGCACCGACATTCTTCTCCAACCCGGAGGAAGGACCAACGGTGGTCGATACAAGTAGCCCGGCGATCACGGCAATCGTGAAAGGAAAGGAAATTGCTGGAATGATTATTGACGAAGGCTCCGGGGTAAATGTCATTAGCCAACAGACATGCAATGACCTGGGCATCCGGAAATGGGAACCATGCCCCTTCTGGTTACGCATGGCGGATACCAGCTCAGTTCGACCGATCGGGCTTATCCGGGATTTGGAAGTAACGATCGGAGGCCACGTATTCCGGATATCGGCCGTGGTGCTGCAGCTGAATGTACAAGGCGCGTACCCCCTACTGCTAGGACGACCATGGCTGCGAACGGCGCATATCAAGTAGAGCTGGCAAAAGAACATGATCACATTCCGGCGAGGGAAAACAAAGGTACGAGTAACGACGCAACCACGGGTGATCACCAGTAAGGAAGCAACTCCATTGTATGCGGAAAGCATTAACATGTTGGAGGGATTACCGGACGAGGAAGTCGAGCGGTACCTCGAGGAACACCCACGAATCGTCCCACTATTTGAGGTGGATATCACGGCGGCAGTAGAACCGTACATTACGACGCCGGATGAACCGGACCAAGCGGCGATCCGGGAACTGCGACAAGCGCAGGAATCCCTAGAGAGGGAAATGACGATATCCCAGAGGGTAAAAGCATCCCAACTCGAGGAGGTGGACCTCGACACAGCAGACAAGCCCCGACCGGTAAATGTTGCAAAGGAATTGCCGAAGGAAGAAAAGAAGGCAATGGTAGCATTATTAACAGACTTCAAGGATGTGTTTGCGTGGTCGTACGAAGACATGCGAGGGCTGGACCCCCAGCTCTATCAGCACCAAATTCACCTAAGTACGGACGCGAAACCGATCGCTCAACGCAGGTACCGGATGAATCCGAATTATGTGGCAAAGGTGAAGGAGGAAATTGATAAGCTCCTCCGGGTCGGATTTATCCGACCGGTCAAGCAGGCAACCTGGCTGAGTCCGATAGTGGTGGTCCCGAAAAAGAACGGCAAAATCCGGGTATGCGTGGACTACCGAAAACTAAATGCCGCAACAGTGACCGATGCGTTTCCACTACCATTTACGGACGGGGTGTTAGATGCGGTAGCCGGCCACGAAGTTTACAGCTTCCCGGATGGATTTAGCGGCTACAACCAAATACGAATGAACCCGGCCGACCAGGAGAAGACAGCGTTCGTGACGGAATGGGGAGTGTTCGTCGCGGTCGTGATGATGTTCGGACTAAAGACGGCTCCAACGACCTTTCAAAGGATAATAATGGAAATTTTCGGGGAGTATATCCCCGGTTTTATGCAGGTCTTCCTTGATGATTTCGCGGTCTACAGCCGGAACGGAGAGCATCTCGATCACCTCCGGCTGTGCTTGGAGAAGTGCCGCGAGTACCGATTGAGCCTGAACCCGGCCAAGTGCGTCTTTGGAGTGGCAAGCGGCAACTTACTAGGGCACGTGGTGAGTAAGGAAGGAATCGCGGTAGATCCGGATAAAGTCAAGGCGATTCTCGAGGCACCAGCACCAAGTAACGCAAAGGCTTTAAGCCGGTTCCTGGGCCAAATAAGGTGGCATAGCCGGATGATACGGCACCTCGCAGACTTCGCTACACCGTTACATACCGCCGTACATAGGGTACCCTTCCTATGGGCGGAGACGGAGGAGGAATCCTACAAAGCGTTGAAGGTTATGCTATTGCAAGCTCCGGTGGTGCAACCGCCGGATTGGAGTAAAAGCTTTCACGTCTTCGTCGACGCGTTGGACGTAGCAATCGGCAGCGTTCTGATGCAACTCACGGAGCCGAAATGGTACCGACCGGTGTACTACGCAAGCCGGAAACTCTCAAAAGCCGAACGGAATTACTCTACGACGGAACGCGAGGCATTGGGAATGGTGTATAGTGTCACAAAGTACAGGCACTATCTGCTCGGAAGGAAGTTTTCCTTCCATGTCGACCATTCGGCACTACTCTACCTGGTCTCGAAGGCATCCCTGACGGGAAAAATTGCACGGTGGACACTGCTGCTACAGGAATTTGAATTCGACATTTTCCATCGACCCGGGGCGCAGCATGCGGTAGCGGACTACCTAAGCATACTCGAATCCGGAGAAGCAGGGGACGGCGTCCAGGATGAGTTTCCCGACGCCGAATTGTTCCAGATCACGACGAAACCGGCAACGGATACAACGGTAGCCGATGAAGACACATGGCTAACTGAGATGCATC
Source organism: Azolla caroliniana (assembly GCF_043228905.1). Taxonomy (NCBI): domain Eukaryota; kingdom Viridiplantae; phylum Streptophyta; class Polypodiopsida; order Salviniales; family Salviniaceae; genus Azolla; species Azolla caroliniana. The sequence goes on along the minus strand of NW_028230450.1, from coordinate 14,837,841 downwards.
AGTTCCTGAGCACCGGAGTTCCCCCGGAGAACATGGACCGCGATGAAAGGAAAAGGGTAGCAGTAAGAAGCAGACATTTCTGCTTGGTTGGAGACACCCTCTATCACAAGGGGGCAGATGGCATCTGGAGACGAGCAGTGCGGAGCGATGAGAAGGATCTAATCCTCAGGGAAGCCCACTGTGGAATTGCCGGCGGGCATTATGCCGACGACGCAACCGTTCGGAAAATATGGCAGAGCGGACTGTGGTGGCCGACCACCCTAAAAGATGCCGTGAAGTATAGTAGAGAATGCGATTTGTGTCAACGACTGGGCCAACCCACAGAGCAGGCCCGGATGCCACACCACCCGGTCTTGCCCTTGGAACTGTTTCAAAAGTGGGGGTTGGACTTTGTCGGCCCCTTTAAACCACCGGCAATGCGAACCGGAAATCAGTATGTCATAGTGGCAACCGACTATTGCACCAAATGGCTAGAAGCAAAGGCCTTACGGGACAACACGGCCGCGTCCACGGAAAAGTTCCTGTACGAGTGCATATGGTGCCGGTATGGTTGCCCGATCGAGCTTATAAGTGACCAAGGAGGGCATTTTCTCGGGCAGGTAGTAGAAAGCCTGACGTCATTTTACGCGGTGGTACATAAAAAGAGTACACCCTACTACCCTCAAGCCAATGGACTAGCGGAATCAACGAACAAAACTCTACAGAACATCCTACGAAAAATCGTCAACGAGAACCGGACCGACTGGGATACGAAATTGCAAAGCGCGCTATGGGCGTACCGAACAACGTACAAAACCAGCATCCGGACAACCCCGTTCCGACTAGCATTCGGGTTAGAAGCGGTCATGCCGGTAGAGTTCCAGATCCCCAGCTTACGGATTCAGGTGAAGGAGCGCTTAAGTGAGAACGAGTCTGAACGAATCCGGCTGGCGACGTTGTTGGAATTAGAAGAAAACCGAATAGCCAACTTACTACAACTCGAACTGGAGCAAAGGAGGAGAAAAGCTTTCGTAGACCGACACCGGCGTGGCAATGAAAAGGAGTTCGAAGTTGGGAAACCGGTGCTACTATTCCAGACACGGATGGGGAACATGCCGGGAAAGTTACGGTTTCGATGGACCGGACCGTTCTGGATCACCAAGGAGTACAATGGGTCGTATCAGCTCGGCACGTTATCTGGAGATGTCATCGGCAAGTGGGCAAATGGATTTCGGCTAAAGCCGTATAAGGGAAATATGCCAGCCAACCCGTTCAAGCAAAACCCGAAAATCCGGCAAGATGAGGAACCGACACCGACAGACGCTGCTGAAGATATTCGGACCGAGGAAGAACCGACACCGATACTGACAAAGACTATCCCGGAAAACCGACAGAAGGATCCGGTATCCACACGAACCGACCCGAACAAATCAGGGGGGACAAGCAAATGACGTGGTCCAAACAAAGGAAAAAATAAAAAATAAAAAATAAAAATAAAAAAATCGACGCGAATCATAGTAATGATGGGGAGATCACAAGAGGTGGGAGTGCCACCATGCAACGAAGAGGCGTCATGCATTAAAGAAGGACGTGCGCGTACTTGCTATTTAAAGCATGGAACGTGGGCACTCACACGCGGCAAACAAGAAAGGACTTACTAATTATGGCGGGAGAGGAACATGCGCGGGAAACGAAAAAAGGGCGGCTCGAGGCAAAAGCCACTATATAAGACACAGGCCTGCGAAGGGCTCACTTTTTACGAATTTTCCTACATACAGGCGCAGAAGCACAGAAGAGTGATCCGACGCACAGAGCACACACATCGCGATCCCGAACAACAGGCAGCAGAAGAAGAATTCGAAACAATGGTACTGTCGGAAGAGGCACGCCAATGGATGAGGGAGAACGGGTTAAAAGGATTGCTGCAGATCGCCGACGCTCCACCACACGCAGAACCAGAGCAGGCGGCAGCATTGATCGATATATCAGAAGTCACGGAAGGAGCGGTGCAGGCGCTCACGGGGATAAAAGCAGGAGGACTTCAAACAATCGAAAACCCTTCAAGTGAAATCCTGTTCGAATATTTCGGGGAGTACTCTATCAGCAGCAAGGCGTACCGAACGCAGGGCGGAGAGAACCTGCTGTTCGGAGAAGTGGCCCACGCCATGATGGAATACAGATTCATGAATCCCCGTCCCCCGGCCATAGCCAAGTACCGGGCAGCGTTCTTAATAGCAGCGTACGAAGGCTTACAAATAGACTGGCTCCATTTCATAACCGAAGGATTGAAGGAGGCCATCAAAAATCTTGTGGAAGGAAAAAAGCCATGGGCCGGGATAGCACAATGGCTAACGGTGTTAGTCCCACCGGTGCTCCCCATCACACAAAAGAAAAGAGGTCGGCAGGAGACGACGCCGAAAAAGGTCACAAAGCGCCAACAGATCTTGGAGAAACACACCCCCGGATGGACCCAGCAAGAAGCAGAACAGCAGGGGGAAGGACCATCCCGACATCAACAGGAACTGTGCACTCCTAAAGTTTTGACTTCCATGAGATTGCTCCATTGCCGAATTTGAAACAATATTCGGTTGTTGATTTCTGACTGTCCACACAACCAGCGAAGTCTGAGTCGGTGTAACCGACTACGCCTGAGGTTGAGTTCGGGCCGAAAAGAATGTTGTGGTCTTTTCTGCCAGCTAGATATCTGAACACATGCTTGACTGCGTTCTAGTGCGATCGTCCAGGGCTGTGCATGAATCTGTTGACGACTCCTATGGCGTGAGAAATATCAAGCCGTGTTGCGACCATCGCGTACATGAGGGAGCCGACTGCCAGTGCATATGGTACCGACTTCATATCTTCCCCCTCCAGACCGGATGTCAGACAGTCTCGCTGAGACAGTCGAAGGTTAATGGGGAGCGGGGTCAAAGCAGACTTGGCCGATTGCATGTTAAAGCATTCTAAGACACGTCCGATGTAGTCGGTTTGAGACAAGAAAAGTTGTCGTGTATCGCGATACCGACTAATCTTCATACCAAGTATGTGTCTTGCCGGACCGAGGTCCTTCATGGAAAACTTCAACCGCAGTTGCCGAACGAGTTCGGTGAGCTCTCCGGCATGCCGACCGAAAAGTAGCATGTCATTCACGTAGATGATGAGGAAGATGGGAGAGCTGTCTTGAGTTGTTTTGGTGAAGAGACAGTGGTCCTCATCGCTCTTTGAGAAGCCGACCGATTGGATGAAGTCGTCGAACTTCTTGTACCACTGTTGGGGTGCCTGTTTCAGGCCGTAGAGACTCTTCTTGAGTCAGTAGACTAGATGTTCTTGGCCGGATGTCACAAAGCCTTTCGGCTGCTCCATATAGATTTCCTCCTGTAGGTCACCGTGGAGGAATGTCATTTTTACATCTCGCGAAATCAGCTCCAAGTTGTCGGCGGCCACAACGCCGAGCATGAAACGAAGGGTCGTCATTTTCACCACTGGTGAAAAGATTTCGTCGAAGTCGACGCCATATTCTTATCAAAATCCCTTCGCAACTAATCTGGCCTTGTACTTTGGGGTGGTCGATTCAGACGTCTCTTTTAGTCAATAGACCCACTTACACGGAAAGAGCACGTCGATTCTTTGGTAATTCGACCAAGTCCCAAGTCTTGTTTGCCCGAATGGAGTGCATTTCCGACTCCATCGCCAGATGCCATGTGGCTGAATCAGCAGATGCTGATGCTTCTTCGTAAGATGTCGGTTCGTTGACGTCGGTAAAGAAAATTCTGGGAGAGTACCTCTCCGGAGGTTGCGATAGTCTCTCGGATCTGCGAGGTATGACTGGACCAATCGCATCGGGTGTCAATGTCAGATGGTCGGGAGCCGAGCCATTCGGCTGTGCCGAATTAGTGGATTCGGTGTGAGAGTTGTCGGTTACCCGTGAAACCGATCTCATGTCTTGGGTTGGGCCGTCATGAAGGGTTGGCACTTCGGAAAATATTACCCTTCGGACTTCAATAGGCCTTTCGGCCGTTTTATGCATAGCCGACTTGTTGAACACGACGTCCGAACTTCGGATGATTTGTCTGTGCTCGGGGTCCCAGAGTCGGTATCCGATCTCGTCGTCGGGTCCATATCCAAGAAAAACACATTTCCTTGACCTTGGTTCGAGTTTCCGGCGGTCGTCTTTCGGTATGAGAGCATACGCCCAACCGAAGATCCTCATCTTGTCATAATTCGGCTTACTGCCAATCTATATTTCCTAAGGTATTTGAAGTCCTAGAGGTCTACTTGGCGACATATTTATTATGTGTACTGCCGTAAGTAGAGCCTCCACCCAGAAGCCATCTAACAGTCTGGAATGTTGGAGCATGGATACTACGCGTTCTTGAATCGTCTGATTCATGCGTTCAGCAATTCCGTTCTGCTCCAGACTATAGGGTGCCGTATATTCACGTTGAATGCCGTGTTCCCAGCTGAATTTGACGAATTGTTAAGACTTGAATTCTCCTCCATTGTCGGTTCAGAGACATTTGAGTTTTCGACCGGTCTGATTTTCGACCATTGCAAGCCATTTAGAGAAGATCGAGAACACCCGATCTTTGGTTCTAATGGGGTAAGCCCACACCTTCCGAGTCGAGTCGTCAATAAAACTGACGAAGTACGAAGCACTGCCGAGAGATTGATGTGGCATCGGGCCACAAATGTCTTAGTGGACCAAATCGAGGGGACTTGATTCTCTTGGTGCTGATGTCGGGTGTGATGTGGCTACCTGTTTGCCTTACTGGCAATGCTCGCAGAATTGGTGATCCGAGAAGGAGATTTTGGGGATGTAACTGGGTCTGGATAGGTGCGTTATGCCGGCCTTGCTGAGGTATCCAAGTCGTCTGTGCCATAACGATGACACGGGGATATCAACCAAAAATAAGTCACCCTCTTAAATTGAGTGTGACATATAAAGGATACAAGGAATGTACCTTTGGTCCTCGAGCAAGCAGGAGGTTCCCTTTGTGGAGTGTCCACCCTCCTGATGAGAATCCGTCACGGATGCCGGCTTCGTCAAGTTGTCCAACTGAGATCAAGGGTCTTGAAAGCTCAGGAATGTGTCGAACGTTGTGTAGTACGAGTGTAGAGCCTCTCGGAAGATTGAGCTCTATGGTGCCGATTCCGATTATAGCACAATGCTGCGAGTTTCCGACTCGAACTAAGTCGGAGTGCCGGTCTGAGTATTGTCAAAACTGAGATCGGTTAGGTGTCACATGATATGATGCGTCTGAGTCCAGGAGCCATGTGCTCGATTCCTCAGTTGTAAGAAGAACTTCTAATTCGACTGGGTTCTCTATGGACAATATGTTCGGGTCGGTCGTCAAAATTTCGGTTGAAGAGCCGATGTAGTTGACCTCCTCATGCTGGCTACTCTTCTGATCCGCTCTCTGAGCTTTGTTGGTTTTTGCTTTGAGTGCCCGGTAGTCGGCTTTGATGTGTCCCGGTTTCTTGCAGTAGTTGCAGATTCGGTTGTCCTGGGACTTGCTCTGGCTTCGCTGATTGTTCGGCAGTTGGGAAGAACTTCTTCCTCGGTTGTTTGATCGGTCGGTCGAACCTTGTACTACGTAAGCTTCATCTGCTGAGTCTTTCGCCAAAGACTTTCTTCGAGCTGCTTCCGTCAGGATTGCGCTCGTGACTTCGGAGTACTTAACGACAACTGTTGAAGCATTGCACACGGTTGTAACAAAAGTTTCCCATGAAGAGGGGAGACTACTCATGAGTATCATTGCTCTGAGTTCATCCTCGATTGCCATCCCCTGAGATGAGATTTGGGAGCTTATGCTTTCATACTCGTTGAGGTGTACCTGAACCGAATCAGATTCTTTCATCCGCAAGTTGTTGAGGCGCCGGATTAGATACATCTTTGTTGCGGCAACCTTCTTTTCATAAGTTTCCGACAGTGTTTTCCAAAGTTCAAACGTTTTCGTGCATGATTGCACTGTGAAGTATACTGACTCCGACAAGTGCATCCGAATCATGCCGCGGACGATTCTATCCAGCTTTAGCCACTTGTTTGCCTTGTATGCTTCTGGAGGATTTTCATTCTCAATCGGGTCTATTTGACCCTTGACTATGAGATAGTCCTGCATTTGTTCCTTCTAGAAGTTGAAGTTCGAACCGTCGAACCTCCTTAGACTCATCTCCGATGAGCCGGATGGTTATGCCATCTGCTTCGGTTTCAGTTGGTAAGGCTCGGTTCGGAGTTGACTACGAACCTTAGTGGGGTGCGGCCGGTCGGCTCACCCGATATCGTTCTAGTCGATTTTGAACCCGAGTCAGTTTGGTTTCGGATACTTGTTGCTGAACTTGCTCGGAGTGACTCCGGTAACTTGAGGGACAGAACCGGTTGGTCTTCCCGAATGTTTTCGAGTCGGAGTGAGCCCGGTTAGCTTCCGATTGTATGCCGAATACCGATTACACGAAACCGATTGTTTGGGCCGATTCTGCTTCGGATGACTACAACGATGAGAGGGACGGATCCAACTGATCCACCCGAATGTCGATCAGCCGAGTGAACCACGAAGTGGTTGTTGCCAGGAGACCAATCTGCAGCGGGTGGTTACAGCAAGCAGGTGAATAGCGTCTAGTGACCTATTCGGATGTTGTTTAACCAAATGAAGCACGCTTGGCTCGGTTGTTGCTCAAGGAGCTCCCCTCAAGCGGTTACAATCACAGGAACAAAGTACAACCGACTGGCTTACTCCAATTTGTGATTTAACACAGTGAGATGCAAGCTTTTTGTTTTTCTTCTCCCTTCTCTGTTCTTCAAAGAAAACGAAAACAGAATGTTGTGTTGTGCAATGACGGCCGGCAGCGGGTTGAAGAACCTCCACCGCTCTGATACCAAATGTTGGGGACAAGGCCGTCAATGCGGAAGTGCAAGCACCATTCGTGATGAAGAAGAACCTGTGTATGCATGAGCAAGATAGACACAAAGGGAGAGAGAGAGAGAGAGAGAGGCACAAAGGAAACGTTATGTTCCAATAGCAACAGTTACAAATGACAAACAACCTTCACTAAAGGTTACAAAGTCACTTTATTTAGTGACTATCCTAGGGCAACTGCCCTTTATGCTATTTACAGAAATAGCCCGAACTTGGGCTGTCCAAAGGGACAGTGTGAATACGGCCATTATACACTCGTATTCGACAAGAAGGACCGCAAGAAGAACAAACGCAAGAGGCTAAACTGGAGCTGATAGAACCCACCAGCTCCCCCGCACCAATACTGATGGAATAAATTGCCCCCCCCCCCCCCCCCCCCCCCCCCGTCCACTTTCCGGTCCACAGTCTTGTATTCCGTGTTGATTCGGGCAGTCCGACCCGACCCGACCATCCGTCTGAACTTCTCTATTTCCTCGTACATTTTGATTGAATTGACCGGTATCATCCTGTCTTCGCTCAAGCTTTCCTCAACCACCTTCTTGATCTCCCCAAGAGTGTCGTCGAACGAGATTGCCTCCATGGCAACATTGATCGAGTCGTCGGGGTCCAAGGCTCCACATGATTTCCAATGCCTTTTGACTTGTTGTTTTTCTTGGCCGACAACGTCGATTATTGTACAACCTTCGTTTCTAGAGACCCAAAACTTCCTACTTAGTGTACAAGTGTGGGGATTGTTCCGGTTGTCCGGACTATCGCAGCCCCATGCCCCGATAGCCCTCTCTAAAAATCCTCTCGGCACTTGGTGACGAGGGAGTCTCGATACTTCTCATGGTTCGGCTGAACCATTAGGAATTGGACGGAGTGGCGACCATCCTGGCTCTTCATTCACGCATAGGCTGAACCGTTGTCCATCACCTTTGTCTCCATAACATCCATCGTGATGTATGGTTCGCTGAGTATGACAAGGTGAGAGGACGAACGAAGAAGTGATGATTTATTTCCATGTCTCCAACCTTCACCCTCACATTCGAGCATGCCCCGTGAAGCTCCTCCATAATGTGGGTCGCCTTGCATATCTTCCAGCCATGTTTTGTGTTAATCGGTCACTTACCCTTCTTATAGAAGTCCATCGACATGAGGTTGATTTATGATCCATGGTTGATCAACGCTACCACTAGCTCCTTGACGTTGCCGATCCGAACCGGTGTCTCGGTCATCGCTCTTGCCCAGTGTGGCTTCATGTAGTGGTTGTTGGCATATTCGTCTTCTACTGCCACTTTGTCGATCAACGTCGTCCTCACCTCGACTAATTTTCCCCCTTCTGGCTCTATCAACAACTACTTCCTCCTCACTAGGCCAATGATATTGTCATGAAACTCTTTCTTCGCTATCCCCAACTCTTCTCGCAACGTGAGTTCCACCCGGCTATCGAGGATCCGCTCCTCTAAGACCTTTCGTAGGTTTGTCGTCTTTTCGAATTCGGAGCTCAGTAGGAAGCTCAGAAACTTCCCGCTTTCCTTCTCTTGTTGACCAGCCGAACCGACATCCTCCTTCCTCAGTCCCTTCAGGGTCTCGTACTGGTTCCAAGGTTCGGCCCCTCCGGCCTTTCCGACCCGTTTGTCTTCCACCAGAACCTCGTAGTTCTGGCAAGTGGCCTCCACAAAGCCAATGCTTTCTTCTATAGGATTGCCCCACCGGTGACTTCTCAGATCCGCTTCTCCACGCGATATGCTTCCTCCTTGACCAATTTCTTTCCGGATAACCCTTCCAACACAACCGGCCAGAATCTAGCGTCCTTCCCCATCTTGGCGTTCTCCCCTCTGACACCGAGTAGTGGGCGGTCTCCGCATGTTGCACCGCAGCTTCCTCCATCAACATTTTCATCCCGCCTCGGTCGGTGTTTATTTCCAGGGGCCTACATGTCTCGCTTGCATGTACCCGACTATTCCAAAGGTACAACATGTTGTTCTTAAGCACGACGGCAAAGTCAGCGCAGTCCCTCCGGATATGGCCGACCCCGTCGCACCACATACATTTGAGGTCATTCGGCATGCGCCGGTCACATGATTGACCCCCGCCATGTCTTCCAGCCTATGCGATCTGCAGATCACATACCATCTTCGTCAACTCTTCCAAAGTTACGCCCTGGATGAGCCGTCAACCACATTTGTCTGCGTTAGGCCCGACTCGAACCTTTGACTCGTCTCACCCGACTGAATCGGTACCTCCCCGGTTGTCCTTCCGGCAGTCGGGTCGGCCGACGACGTGCTCGCGTTGTTCAATTCACGTCGTTTGTCGAAACGGCTACAGACTCTTTTGACCAAAACCCAATCAGTCGTGAGGCAATAAGAGACTAATCTTCTCCCTATCGAGTGGATCGACTGACTTGATGAAAAAGAGGATCTTTCTCGTGTTGAGCAGTGTCCGGTCTAGCGCCGACAACCGTGCAAATCGCTTCTCGAATTCCTGGAGAAGCACCAAAGTGTTCCATCCTTTACTAGGGAGCTCGACCCACTCCATCAGCTCCCTCTTCGAAAACCGGAGTGAGTCCTCGATGTCGTACCTCTGGAGGAGTCACTCCTCGAGCTCCAACCAATTTTGGTAGTGGGCCTGAATCTCAAGCACCTCCACGTGGATGCTTGGTGTGACGACTCGCGGAAATCCGGACAGACGTTCATCCTCTGGGATGTCCCGCATCAGCATTTTGGCCTTATAGGCGTCCAAATAGGTCGAGACATCTTTACCATTGAATCAGCCCATTGTGTCGACTATTAACAATCGGAAACGGTTCGGTTCGATTTGAGAGGGTCCAAACCAAACCGTGAAACCTTTAAAACGAACCGTTAAACATTTTTCAAACCGTAAAACCGTAAAAACTGCGGTTTCGTGGTTCGGTTTCGGTTTTCAACATAGGTCAAATTTATTTTATTTTATTTTTTAAATTTATAATATTTCATTATTTAGAATTTTTAAAATTTTTAAGATGTTCCTAAAATGTGAGAATAAGAGTAAAAATGAAAAGATTGTTTAAAAACAATTTTTAGATTTTTTAGAATTTTTTTCAAATTTTTTAAATTTTTTTAAAAAAATTAAAAAAAAATTAAAAATTAAAAACCGTTAAACCATTTAAACCACGGTTTTTGACTGATGAAACCGAACCGTTGAAACCATTAAGCCGTTAAACCGCGGTTTCGCAGTTCGGTTCGGTTCAAACCGAACTGTTGCCGATTGTTACCGACTATCATCTCTATGGCCTTGTCGAAGCCACTCACGCCCTCTCGACCATTCACTAAATGGTCAACAGCCACCGCCATTGCCTCCGCAAGCTCGCTTCCCCTCATCTTTAACTCCTTTGCCGCCCCTTTCAAGTCGGGTTCAGCAAAGATGTCGCAGAATTCCACGGGTATGTGTCGAAATGGGGCAAGACCACCGAGGTCTCAAACGAAGGAGCCGATAAGAGAAGATGACAGAGAGATGTAGTGAATATTTGGATCGGTTTCCGGATGTCTTTGCCGTTACACGTTTGTACACGTGTGCAAAAACCAAGAACTAGTACACAGACAAAACAACGTGAAGACATAGAGACCCCGATATTTTACGTGGAAAACCTGAAATGGGAAAAAAACATAGGGGTTCACAAACCCCGAGAAAATGGATCACTATAGTAGAGAGGAAGCACAAATACAGAACTCGGAGGCAACGACCTCAAGTTCTCCTTCGTCTAACAGATGGCTATAGAGTTACACTCTCACTCACGTTATAGAGGCAACTACCTGGTTCTAACTTTACAGTAATGATCAACTCTCTTCATAAAGTTTGCCCTAGTTGCTTATAAACAAAAGCAACTTTCTAGCTATTTACAAGTATAGCCCCCCAAGAGGCATTTTAGACTATTTACAATTATAGTCTTCCAAAACGATTTTGATTTTGATTTTGATTTTGATCTCGATCTCGGCCGAGTTACTCACCAACTTGGTTCTTCTGTTCCCATCCGGAGGGACTTGTTTCCCAACAAACTCCCCCTTCACTCCGGCATGGGGTACTTCACCAAACTGACTCTCTGTCGGCACGCGTTTAGCTTTTCGGCTGACAGCACCATCGCCAGCATATCCGATCCATTTTCGGCTGTGTGGATCTTCACTAGAGCAAACTCCTTTTCTTCTACTCACTCTCGGAGCCAATGATATCTTCTCTGTATGTGTTTGGTCCTGGAGTGGTAGGCGGCATTTTTCGCAAGGTGAATGACACTCTGGTTATCACAATGGAGTTGGAATTCCTCCTGCCGAATTCCCAACTCACTAATAAACTCCTTCATCCATATGATTTCCTTGCCAGCTTCCACTACGGTCATATATTCGGCTTCCGTGGTCGACAGCGCCACGGCCTTCTGCAACCTCGACTGCCACGAAACAGCTCCCCCTGCATAAGTTATTATGTACTTGGACGTGGATCAGTTGGTATCCATATCAGCCGACATGTCTGAGTCAGTACCTGAACCGAAACAAAGACACACGTTCGAGGTGCCTTTTAGGTACCGAAGTATCCACTTCCCGGCAACCCAATGTTCTCTTCCGGGGTTGCTCATAGATCAGCTAACCACGCCGACTGCGTATCCTATGTCTGGGTTGGTACATATCATCGCGTACATTAGGCTTCCAACTGCCGAGGCATAAGGAACTTTTGACATCTCGGCCTTCTCGATTTTCGATTTCGGACATTGTTTTTTGCTTAGTTTGCAGCTCATCGGCAGTGTCGAGTCGACCGGTTTCACATTTTCCATGCCGAATCTCTGGAGCACCTTTGTCACATATTTTTCTTGTGATAGCCACAACAATTTCTTTGTTCAATCCCGAACAATGTGCATCCCCAAGATTTGCTTTGCTGGACCCATATCCTTCATCGAGAACGATCTGCTCAAGGCGTTCTTCAACAGTCGGATCTTCGTATAGTCCCATCTAACAATCAACATGTCGTCCACATACAACAGGAGGATGAGGAAATCTCCTCTGTCAAACTTCTTCACAAATACACAGTGATTGGCTTGCGTTTTGTGGTACCCGATGTCGATCATGAAGGATTCGAATTTTCTGTACCATTGCCGAGGAGCTTGCTTCAACCCGTACAAGCTCTTCCTTAATCGGCATACGAGATTTTCTTTACCTTTTTCCACAAATCCTTTTGGCTAGTGCATGTATATCTCTTCCTCCAAATCTCCATGGAGGAAGGCACTCTTGACGTCCAGTTGTTCGACTTTGAGATTCATGTTGGCTGCAATGCTCAGCACGGTTCGGATAGATGTCAACTTTACGATTGGGGCAAATATTTCGTCGAAATCGACACCCTTCTTCTGTTGAAAACCTTTCACGATAATTCGTACTTTGTACTTGGGTTGATTCCCCCCATCTCCCGATTTCAACTTGTATACCCATTTATTCCGAAGTGCCTTCTTTCCTCTTGGTAGTTCGGTCAGTTCATATATGTGGTTCTCATGCAAGGAATCCATCGCCTCTTGCATGGCACTCAACCACTTTCGGTTGTGGGTATCTTCCTTAGCTTCTTCAAAACTTTTTGGCTCCCCCTCATCGGTTAGCAGTACATGCTCTTCATCAGGAAATCTTCGGGGGCCCTCCTTTCTCTTAGGGGGTATCTTCAACCTCCATTCGGCACGATCGGTTCTTCTTCGACTTCTTCGGCCGATTCAAATTTAGTTCCTTGTTCGGTCGTTTCCCCTTGTTCTTTAGGCAGTTCTCGATTTTGCCGAGTATTAAATCGACCGATTGGCTTGGATTTGATTTTGATCAAATCGGCTTCTACTCGATTCGGCCGAGTGTCGACTCGGTTCGATTCGGTAGTTGGAGACTTATTCGCAATCTCCTAGTCGACTATTGACTTTTCCTCCATGAAGACAATGTCACGGCTCCTAATGACTTTCTTCTCAACTAAGTCCGATAGCCGATAGCCAAATTCATCATTGTCGTAGCTGAGAAATATACTTGGCCGAGATTTCGGGTCTAGTTTTCCCCTTTGGTCTTTTGCCACATGCACATTGGCAAGATAGCCGAACACCCTCAGATGTCGGTACGAACCATCGTTGCCGCTCCACACCCTTTGTGGGATATCACCTTCCAGGGCTACTGAGGGTGATCGGTTTATCACGTACACTGCCGTCATCAGAGCCTCAACCCAAAACGTCTTTGGTAACTTAGCATGTGCAAGCATACTTCAGACCCTTTCCATTACAGTCTGGTTCATTCTCTCGGCCAGCCCATTAAGCTCTAGTACCTTCGGCACGGTATACTCAAGCCAAATTCCTTGATTTCGGCAATATTCCTCGAACAATCCACAGTACTCTCTGCCATTGTCCGCTCGGACTGCCTTCAGTTTTTGGCCGGTTTCTCTCTTGGCCCTCACTTGGAACTCTTTGAAGACAGATAACACTTGATCCTTCGTCTTCAGCACGGAAGCCCATAACTTCCGGCTACAGTCATCAATGAAGGTCACAAAATATTGTGAACCACCATGCGACTTCGTGTCCACATAGCATATGTCCGTATGCACGAGTTCCAATGACATTTTCTTCCTCATCAGGGGCCTCATTTGGAAGGATGTTCGATTCTATTTACCGGCCAAGCAATCAGTGCACTTCTCAAGTTGCACGTTCTTTACTTCCGGAATGAGGTTGTCCTCGGCAAGCTTTCGCATCCCCTTCTGGCTCATATGGCACAACCTCATATGCCACAGTTCACCGACAGTGTCGGCTGCCACGTTTGCTTCCCCTCAGCATATTCAAGCATTCATTATGTACAGTGTGTTGGTTTTCCGGGCTCGAGCCATGATCAGACTTCCCTTGCAGAACTTCCTGACCCCGTTCTAGATGCTACCCGTGTAGCCTTCATCATCTAGCCAACCGGCTAATATTAGGTTCAATCAAACCTTTGGAACGTGTCGTACATCTCTCAACACGACTCTGCACCCGGTTGAGGTTTCCAAACACACATCTCCAATGCCGACAATTCAACATGCTCCTTCATTTCCCATCTTTACAGATCCCACATCTCCAGCTCTGTAGGATGAGAAGCACATTTGATCAAGGGTTAGGTGAAATGACGCACTTGACCACCTATGTCGATTCTTCACCTGCGAGATTCACTTCGTTTTGCTCACTAATGAGCAACAACTCCTCCTCACTCGCGGCGATTGCTGAGGTGTTCTTCCTGTTCGGGATTTTCTTTGACTCTACACCATCAACTCCCCCTTTCTCCTTTCGAAAGTGTTGGCAGTTTTTCTGTATGTGCCCCAGCTTCCCATAGTAGAAGCACATGGGTCTCCCCGTTGACTTTGTCCTGGTCTTTGACTTATCTCGATTCTAGGGACTTTGATTTCGGCTTCTTCCCCGAATCGTGTCACCTTCCGGGACTAAGGCCTTCTGGTCGGTGCTTGACTCTCGGTCCTTCCGATGAGCTTCTTCATTCAGCAAGCTCGACTTCACTTGCTCTATGGATAGGTGTTTCCCTTCCGGTCCCGCGTTACCCAACATGACAACCAACGTTTCCCAACTGTCTGGAAGAGATCCCAGCAACAACAATGCTAATACCTCATCAGCTAGAGGTACTTCTAGAGAGTTGGTTTGGTTCATCAATCCTTGGAAGGCATTGATGTGCTCCGCCATACTGGAGCCATCCTAATACCGAAGCCTCACGATTTTTCGAAATACTGAGACTCTATTCACGATGTTCTTGTTTTCGAACATGACACTAATCTTCTTCCATAGGACGTATGCTTCTGTTTCTTCACCGAAGTTGTTGTATAGACTCATGCCTATAAAACACCTTATATATGCGGCCGCCTTTAGATGCAACACTTCCCAAGTCGTTGCATTGATCTTCTCTGGTCTTTTATCTCCAAACTGCACCGACAGCCAAAGGTCTTTGCACACGAGCATGTCTCTCATCTTCGACTTCCACATTAAGTACTTGGATCCGGTTAGCTTAAACATGCCGCCGAATGAGTCTTCCATCGCTCTGATACCACTTTGTTAGGAATCGACCGGCCACAACTGGTTACAGTTCGTATTCATGTGTAGAAACCAAGAATTAGTACACAGACAGAAAAACGTGAAGACACGGAGACACCGATATTTTACGTGGAAAACCTGAAATGGGAAAAGAACACGGGGGTCCACAAACCCCGAGAAAACAGATCACTATAGTAGAGAGGAAGTACAAATACGAAACTTAGAGGCAACGACCTCGAGTTCTCCTTCGTCTGACAGACGGCTACAAAGTTACACTCTCACTCTCTCACTCACAGTTACAGAGGCAACTACTTGGTTCTAACTTTACAATAATGATCAACTCTCTTCATAAAGTTTTCCCTAGTTGCTTATAAACGAAAGAAACTTTCTAGCTATTTACAAGTATAGCCCCCAAGAGGCATTTTAGACTATTTACAATTATAGTCTTCCGAAACGATTTCAATTTCAATTTCTTCTCACCAATTTGGTTCTCGGCCAACTTGTTTCTTCTCTTCCCATCTGGAGGGACCTATTTCCCAACACAACGAGACAATCAATTAACTTGTAATAAGAGAAATACAATCGGACTCGGCTAGTAACAGAGCTTTGAGATCTCCACACTCACACACATATACCCAAGCATCTAGTTGTGGACACACGAGGCATGGCAATACAAGACTCAGCTTGTTGCTGGCTCCCAAGATGGGACCTCTTTGTGTGTCAAATCCAATGTTGCATCGTTGGCTCCTTCGACGTAGCTCCAGTACCCATTTTTGAGCAGGTACTGGTGCATCTTGTATGACCAAGATGCGTAGTTGTTTCTCCGTTGTAAGTGAGCCACCCATACCTCTATCCATGTTCTTGTTGTTTGAGGAAGAAAATTCTTCAAATCTATGTTAATTTGCTTTGATGGCAACAGAGGATTCTTCTGGCCCTCGCACTCTGATATCATGTAAAGAATTATGTACGCAGAAACTTGTACACAAATACAGTCAGTTGAACCAAACAATAACAATAGTTAGGTAACCACAAAGAATGGAAAATACACAGTATGAGAGAGAGACATAGTGAACATACAACAAACTTAGATTCAAAATGAATATACTCTGTACATAGAAATGTGCTCAAAGAGCAATTTAAATACAAGCCCTGACAATGGGTTGACAAGTACTGACAAGTACTTGAGTGCTCATTAAATGACCGTCTAACACTAACTCCCAAGTTATTCCTTCGTGGAATATCGGTCCAAACGGCCTGCCGATCTAGCTCTCGGCTTCTTCAGCCAATCCAGACCTAAGCAATCGGTTTCCATCAGATCTAGTTCTTGGCTTCTACAACCGACCTGTCCCAAGTTGACCCTGCTCGCTCAATAAAGTAATTCGGACTCCAACCGGCATTATGATCTCCCAACAACATTACATCCTCAACTTATTATATAAGCTCGAGATGACTGAGTATAAGTCTATGGCAACCCCACTTGATTGAAACCTAAAGCTAATTGCGACTCTGGCATAGAAGAGTGTGAACCGACTCAGTATCGACAACTAATTGGAAGCCGCATCTATCTCACGATCACTCGACCCAGCCTCAACTATCCGGTCGGCCTCCTTAGCCAATTCATGCAAACTCCACGCAATATTCATTTAGATTGTGCTAAGTGAGTATATTATGATACGTGAGTGGAACAATGGACTACGGAATTCTCTACAAATCGGCCACATCAATTCGACTCAAAGGATATATAGATGTCAATCGGGTAGGCTACAGAGCTGACCAATGGTTGACCTCAGGGTTCTTCTTCTCTCTAGGAAGTGGAGCCATCTCCTGGAATAGCAAGAAGCAACCGACCATCGCACTTTCGAGCCAAAGGCCGAATACAGGGGCACTGTTATGGTTGCATGTGACGTTGTTTGGTTGAAGAGAATATTGAGGGATCTAGGCATTTCCATCAAGTAACTGGCTCAAAACCCGGTGTTCAATGTGAGCACGAAGCATATAGAAGTGCACTATCACTTCATCTGAGAGTGCATTCAAGTTGGAGATGTCGACCTTCAACACATCAACACGAATCTTCAGACAGTCGACATCTTCACCAAAGTCATAGGAGTTGACAAGCCTCAGCAATTCATGTCAGACCTTGGATTGACGATCCATGACTTGCCAAGCTTGATGGGGAGTACAAGAGAGAACCAGATACCAGCCAAAGCGGACATTAGTTGAGATGGACACTATAGGAAGGCCGAAAGTCGAAAGCCAACCAAAGTTGAGTTTGAGGGTGCGTGTTGAGAATCAAGCTCAACCTAGTCTAGTGTGTGAACACATCTTTTGAGAATCTATGAGCACTCAAAGGTCAAAGGTCACCACTACCTTCTACACATTAACTATGTGTCAAAGAATCATGTTCTATGTATGACACATAACTAATGAGTTTCATATTCCCCATGACTAATGAGTGTCCACATTCCCCAAGGATTTAGAGAGAGAGTGTATATTTTAGTGAGATAATGTAGAAAGAGGTTGACCTTATATAAAGCACCCTCCTAATTTGTAATGTGTTGGTTAACCTCCTTTGTAATATTCATATTGTTGTAGTTATTCTCCATTTCTAATACGTACATCTTCTTGAGTATTTCATTTTCCTATCTATCTTGCGTCTCTCTTCTCTCCTCTTCCAAACACACACAACACACATCTCTAAACTATTCTGCTGCATAGAATCACATTTGATTCTTTATATGGTATCAGAGCGATTTGGTAGCTTGATCTAGCCCATCCTCATGTCACTGTGGACCCATTGAACACTACATCCGAACTTCAAACGATTTGTGTGTGCTCTAGGGTTCCAAAGTCAGTATCCGATCTCTTTGTTTGGTCCATAGCCAAGGAAAATGCATTTCTTGGACCTCGGTTCAAGTTTGCGGCAATCGTCCTTCGATATGAGGACGTATGCTTCACATCCGAAAATCCGCAGCTTGTCGTAATTCGACTTAGTGCTCGTCCATAATTCCAAAGGTATTTGAAGTCCTAAAGGCCTACTCAGTGACATAATGATTATGTGCACTATCATAAATAGAGCCTCTGTCCAGAATCCATCCGACAACCTAGAGTGTTGGAGCATGGACACTATTCGTTCTTGAATTGTCTGATTCATCCGCTCAGCAGATCCATTCTACTCCGAACTATGAGGTTTCGTGTATTCACGTCGAATGTCGCTTTATCGGCAAAATTCGACGAATTCTTCAGACTTAAACTCTCCCCCATTGTCAGTTCAAAGGCATTTTAGCTTTCAACCGTATTGGTTCTCTTCTATGGCGAGCAATTCTTGGAAGATCGAGAAAACCTGAGTCGTACCTGGTATTGGCGCATTCGCTACAAGAGTTGAATCACCACAAGCATAGAGTCTCAACGTAGTTGAATCATGTCCTAATGATGGTAGCTAGCCCTCATATTTATAGCCACACCTTAGGCCCCTAAACAAGTTCACACTTGGCCCTTATGGGTTGTCCCAATTCCTAGGATTAAAAGTAATCCTTCCTTCTTTACACTCTCGTTGAACCCTCACACTTTATCCACGTGTATAGAATACTACGGTATAATCTTACCATGGGATAATTTATGGTCATGCACGTAACAAAGATGCTTGTAATACCTCTTCAAGTGTTTGTTAAATGTATACAATGTCAGATGGCTACACAAGGAATGTATGTACTACCTCCCCGAGTGTTTGTTAGATGTACATGAAATTCACAAGCATGCGTGTGAAAAACAACACGACTACTGGGAACCTGGACCAAAGAAGATTGTGTCCTTGATGAAGAATTACGTTTAAAAAAAACTCCACTTGGTATGTGTTAAATCACTTAGAGTTTCCTCATTTTGAGAATGTAGCTTGCAAGTGAATGATAGCCTTCAAGGGTACTAATTTGTATCATTGTATGCGGGTTAGTGTAAATATGTGTACGTATATATGTGTGTGTGTGTGTGTGTGTGTGAATGTGTAAATAAGTTTTGTATTATATGTGTAATATTTCATGAGTTTATTTAGGTGTATTTGTATATGTGGCCAAAACTTTACTATTTGTATGTGTATCAGTGCTAGTGGCCAACAAGACTAGGGCCAATTTTAAGGTTGTGAATCTATGAACCCCTCCATAACCATAAATTCGTAACATTCATCATCATCTATCCTATTGACATGAACCTCATCAAACATATATTATTTGAGCCATAGATGACTTGACAATAATTAATTGGTGGAATCTTAGCATATGACAGATTTAAGACAATATCATTAGTTAGGTTAATAAGAAATGGGAAATTTGTATATGTTCTACAATTTTCTATATTGATGGTTCAATTGTGAAACTTTACAAAGTAGTTAGATAAAAAAAATTAATTCCTTCTTGTTACAAATGACATGTATAGTAATAGGAAAATGGCTGATCCGGAATTTCTTATTAGGGTCAAAAAGTTTGCCCAACACTACCTTCAAGTATAAATCTAGTTTTTATCGAAGATGTGATTCAAAACAACCTTCAATCATTTGCTCTGTTTGTGTAAAGAGGAACACCATTAACTTTTGATCTTGTGGAAAAGAGAAAAGATTGCATATTATTGTTGCTAATGTAAAATAATAATAAACCTTAATCTACTTATTATGTTTCCTTGAGATTGTGATCATCTTACTCATTTAATTCTTCACGATGGTGTAAATTTTTTTCTTCAATAATTTGTGTCCATGATTATTACTACTGTGTAAATACTCAAACTTCTCAAACTAAGGTCAAATCTGTATTAGGCAAAGAAACCCAAATTGCCGAACCCACTAGAAAACTTTGCCATGTGCTTTTATCTTATTGCTTGCCACCGTCATGACAACTTTCTAGTGCTTCCACTTACAAGAATTTCGTGCATTATTTTATGTATTCCCTTTCAAATCAGCTTAGCTATCAATGTACTATATTGATCAAGATGTAGATCTCATCCGCACAAGCTATAGTTAAACATATAATTTCCTTGCTTTTCATATGTCCTTGTAAGCCATAGAATTTAATAAATATTCAATTTGTGAGATATACATAGCAATGATACAAAATAGTTTAACCATTCTTATCAACAATTTTTATTATGAAAATAGGAATAGTGAAGGACGGCACACACCTAAATATTTTCTCTTTATTTATTATTCCAAGGTTATTTGGCCTCGCTTCTTCTATGTAGTAAGGATCTAATGTGCTGCATTAAGAGTTGTGGGGTCTGAATGAGATTAAATTTAGTTGTGATCATTCCCTCGTATTTCGTAGATGTGTATTGTGGCCTCATTGTTAGACTGGATGCGAAGGGTTATATATGAAAAGGGAAAAAACGCTATCTTGTGAATCAAGTGCTTGGCTACAATTAGAGTTGTTTAACAATTTAGCAACAAACTTCAAGAGAGTAGTTGTTGTGTCCTTCAATTACATCCCCGGGAAACTCCAAACGATGAAATAATATGATGAGGCTCACAAACTACTTTGACCTTCAAAGAATACCACAATTTTCTCTATGCGCATGGCCATATATAGATCATGGCAATGAAATTGCATGTAAATTAGAGATAAAGTACTACAAAAAATAATACAATTGATTATCAAAGCCTACTTGAGTGCACTCTTGTAGAATGGTATGTGTGCATGCAATAATTATACAAAAATGTTGACACTTGGCTGTTGGTGTTAGATGAGGGCACATCGAGAACCCCGCTTACTATTGTCATGATTTAAAAGTTTGTCCTAAGCAAGGAAAAAGACATGAGCCATATATTTTGTATGATATGGGCACATGGAAATCCTTTACCATCCCCAAATTTAGCCTTCTAGGCACCAAAATCTTTAGGTATTAGGGTACTTGATGAGTGGTTTAACAAGCTTGTCACATTTAGTCGTGGACACAATCATACATGAACATGCCCCTCAATTGATTCAAGTCAAAAGACTTTATTTAAATAGGCTTTGTTATTATGGTGATATCAAAAGATAAACACGGTCAAGTTATCATAGTTCGATGAGTCTTTTTCTTTGTTCAATTGGAAACAAAACACCACCACATGAAGATGAAGGAAATTAGAATTTTGAGTCAAGTGCAAACATGAAGATGAAGGAAATTTGAAAATAAGAGCATCTAATTATTCTTATTAATGTCTAACTCTCCATCTGGTAAAAATAGCGTGTTGAAGGAACTTTAATCTAATGAGGTTAAGAATGAGTATTGGATATCATGTTGCCAAATGGTCTTCAATCAACCCACTCTAAATGATTTCTTCTTAATGCATTCTCTCAAGCAAGTCATTGTATGATTGTCTCTTGCTTCCTTGATTTTTCCCTTGACAACTTTTAGATTTTTTGTAAAGCAAAATATATCCCAATGAATATCCAAAGAACTTTCATTGCTCTTTAATTTAACAGTATCTTTTATCACCCATACATATAGCATATAAATTACAAGTCATAAGAAATATTAGGAGCGTTATGACAAGTCTCTTGTCTTAATTGGTGGATGTCCTCTTTTGGTTTGACCTTTTTTTCTATATTTAATTAGTTGATTAACACGTGGTTAAATATACATGGTTGGATGAAAGGTACGTCATGTTTTGCTTTAAGAGCAATGGAATGATATTTCTATTAAGTAAGTAGCTTTTTGCATGTGCAATGGGATAAGATGTTTCCATCAATTTTGTCCTTTCTATGCTCTGTAGGAGAATCAAGTGAATTGAAGTAATAACTTGTATATAATAAACTGTGAACCTCTCGACTTTTACTTACTCTGGGGAATCAATGCAATTTAGGTCTTCGAGTCTTAATGGTTGAGTTTGGGGTGTATTCATATATTTTCGGTGCTAACACCCATAAGGCCCCCATTTCATTATAGAAATAGTAGTGGGAGCATTACTACTCACCACCAACACATGCGAATACGATTACAACTCACCATGATAACATATATCTATGTATACAATTACAACTCACCACGACAACATATATCTATGTATACCATTACAACTCACCAAGACAAAATATATCTATAGCATTACAACTCATCAATGACATGTAAAAGAAAAGAAGATAAAAGTTCACATTGTAAAGAAACAGAATGTGTAAATGTAGGTAGGGTATTTGTCAATTGTCATTTATTATTGTTAATTATTGTTGTGCCCTTAGCTTAGTAACGATAGAGGGGCATTGTTTCGAATTTAGGCAAAAGTAGAGAGATAACTTGCAAAAAGTAGAGAGAGGGAAACTGAGTGATAGAAGAAGAGAAGGGAAGAGAAGGTTTGGATGCTTCCCCAGTCCTGTTTACACTCCAAGGGACCAATAGCCTTTCCCGGCAGTGGCGGACGGAGACCGGACATTGTCGAACCATGCCCAATAAGTAGGGTTAAACACTGCCGGTGAGGCCGGCACGGTCCGAGGAGTGAATGGTCCAGCCGACCGGCGCCACCCTTCTAAGCATTTCAGCAAAGGTATTAGGAGCTTGCCCTCGAGGAACGTGATGAAAACCTTCTCGATGTCCTCCCCTGGGCTCCTTGTCGCGGTACCCCTAAGGAGATCGGTACCTAGTTCGGTCCTCACTAGCTTGTACAAGGGGTAGGTTCGGCACTTTTTGATCCGGTTCGGAACGGCGTAGTCGCCCGAATCATAGCGTTCCCTAGCCTTGGGGATCTCCTCATCAAGGAGCGCTTTTAGGTTTGCCTCGAAGGTCGGGATCTTCTTGAATAGCTCGGGCACCGATGTTTCGTCATTCGATGATGCTTGTGACTTTAGGGCTTGCTCGACCAACACCTCTCGGAGTTGTAGCATTAGAGAATAGGCAGGATTGGACGCATTGTCGATGTAGGAGAACACGGGCTGGTGCTCAACAACTTGCAAGAGCTCCTTCTCCGAGAATTTGGTCGGGAAGGGCGAGCCCTTGTCGGTGGCATTGAGATCATCATGGAAAGTGGATGTGATGGCCTTCTCCACAAGCTTCTTCACCACTTCCTTCATGTTCTCTTCCAAGTGTCGGAGATCCACGGCTTGGCAGAGTGCGATCAAGTAGGTGGACGACATGAGCTTGAGGATCTCGACCGCCTCGGCTGACTTCCGGGCCGAGATGAGGCCGAGGGAGTTCACATCTTGGTTGTGTTGTTCCGCACTTTGGACGTGAGTTGTCACGGGGTTAGCAAGGTATTGGAGCTCGGAGCAATATGCGGCCATTGCGATCTCCGCACCCTTCATGCCATAGTCGAGGCTCGGGTTGGGCCCCCCTGAGAGGTTGGAGGGTAGGCCAGAGTTGTAGTAGTCGCAAACGAGCTCCGAGAATTGGGCGAACATGAGCTTACCGATGGCCGCGAGCGCGATCCGGATGTTGTCCATGGACACCCCGATGGGAGTCCCTTGGAAGTTCCCGCCGTGGAGGGCCATGTCCCGTGACACATCGATGAGAGGGTTGTCGTTCACCGAGTTGATCTCTCGCTCGATCGCGTGTGTAGCGAACCTTATCACCTCCACCTGGGGGCCGAGCCACTGGGGCGAGGTACGCAACGCGTACCGGTCTTGCTTCGGCTTCGACAAGGGGTCATTCTCATGGAGCTTTGCGGCTGCCTTCATGTAGGAGCTCCCTTCGAGCAAGAACTCCATGACCGCGGCGGCCTCGATCTGCCCCGGGTGATGCTTGAGCTGGTGCGTGAGTGGGTCAGTGAACTCGGGCTTCCCTTGCATGACCTCGCAGAAGAGGGCCGACAAGACCTCGGCCAGGAGGACCAGGACATTGGAGTCGAAGCAAACGTGGGATGCGACCGCGGCCCCAACCGAGGTCCCATTGACTAGGGCCAATCCTTCCTTGGGTTGGATCTCGAAGGGCTCCTCGATCCCCGCCAGCTTTAGGGCCTCGATCGCCTTGAGCTCGCGGCCATCGGGCACCACGGCCACCGAATTCGGCCTCGCGGTGATGAGCCCGGCAATGTAAGAGAGCGGCACAAGGTCCCCGGATGCTGTGATCGTACCGCGGAGCGGGATCTTCGGTATCACATTGGCGCAGATCAGCTTCCTCATTGCATCCAGGATCGCCCACCGGATGCCCGAGTAGCCTTGCATCAATGTGTTCGTCCGGACGAGCATGGCCGCACGCGCGTACTTGATGGGCAAAGTGCAGCCGTCCGACGGGCGGGCGATGACCCCTGCGTTGAGGAAGCGTATCAGCTCCTTTTGTAGATCAGTGGCTTGTGTTGTCCGGCGGTGTGAAGTGGCCCCGAACCCCGTCGTGACCCCGTAAGTGTCGGTCCCCTTTAGAATGTTGTTGAGGACCCAGTTGGAGCTCTCGTCCACACGAGCCTTGGCTTCGGCTTCATCGAGCTCGACCGCCACGGATGCGCGTTGCGTGATGGCCGTGACTTGGCCGACCGTGAGGCTACTCCCCCGTAGGACCACTGACTCGGTCTCCAGGAACTGGCGAACCATGCCTCGCACCTCATCGAAGTGGCTCGACTGGAGTGCCTCCGCGGCCTTCACCCAATGGGGGGGCTTCGCCACAGGGCCATCGATGAAGAGCGCATTCACACCGGCCACAGGCAACGGCAATGTGGGCGGGCGACGGAGCTCAGACAGCTTGGACTCCGCGGTAGAGTTGTTAGTGGTGGCCATGGTTGTCCAAAACAAACAAATTGAGGCTAGATGATGGAAGAAATGGTTCAATGATGTATATGTGTGTGTGTGTGTGAGAGAGAGAGAGAGAGGAAAGGAGAGATTCACAAGACAAGGTGAGCACTTCACAAGTGTTCCCCATTGTTTTTCTTTTTAAGGAGGTTCTTTGCTTGGACTAGTCTCATGGAGGACCCGGTCCAAGGCACAAATGGTATTCACAAGATCTTATGTGTTCGTTCTTTCACACACTTCTAATACAAACAAAACGTTATACCCCCAAGGCCCACACCCCCTTTACACTTTCTAATCCAAAGCAAGACTAGTCCTAGTCTTCCATTTGAACACATTGGTGCTACCACTTGCTCTTTCCCTTTGTACCCATCATCAATTTGTGTTTTTGTTGCTTGAATGCTACGGTTGATGTGATTCTCCACATGCCTCTCATCATCCAATTATTTGCACCATTGCAATTCCCGTTCGATGTTGCCTCGTTGTTAGAAACCTCCACCTTCAAAATGCCCCTCTCACTTGGTCTCAAACCTAAACCCATTCTCTGTCGTGGCAATGAATAGAACCTTGTGAGAGCACAAGGAATGGTCATCCTACAATTGTTGACATGAAAATACATCCCAATGGAGAATTGTGTGTTGAGTATGCAAAAATCATCGTGAACATCCCATAAGGCAACATGAGGAAAGGTCTTCCTTCACTTCCAAATTGTGTTTATTAAGCGTACATTTCTCCGGGAATGATTAATAGGTGGTTATGCTATATCATTAACGTGGGGATAGGAAAATGTAAACTTGGTCTCGTGACTTGTCAACTTACAAAATTCTTTTGCACATGGAATGTTGTTATGCGATTTCAAATTTCACATGTCACCATCCTTTCTTAGAAACTCCGTCTCTCTCTCTCTCTTGATTATTTGTCAATGTCCTAGTTAAAGTATGTTTCTTGACACTCAAAGACTGTAGCAACAAAGAGAGGTGTCACCACCCTTGAAATATAAGTGAACCATGGATGTTATCTTTAAGATTGAATCTATAAATCTTTGATGTAGGATGTCCAAACAAATAAAACTTACAAAGATCTAGAAGTAAGTTATCCAAAGATCTTACTCATTTTATAGATCAAATGACATTCCATGAACCATCTCTTGATATAATTTAGAGTCAAATTAGTGTGATGGGACTCATGCATATAAAAGCATTTACATCTAGTGATAAATCAATTAATTGTGACTTCCACATGTTACCAAATACATAGAATACTTGAAGAAGAAGATTATTCGTATTGAATCCCTAAAACATGTGAGGGATAATATTTGAAGAAGAAGAATATTCATATTGAATCCCTATAACATGTGGGGGATATCAATGACTAATTATAGAGTATTTAGGTATAAATAATTTTTACATGAAGATAACTAAATGTTCACATTGAAGCACTTTCATTTTTCTGTGATATCATGGTATTTTCTTGGCAACTTCTTTACAATGTATCATTTCCTTTTGAGAATCCTAGAATTGAAAGTTTTATTTAAGGTTATATTTGAGGAGCATTTGCAAACATAATTGGAAGGCTTCTTTTATGTTTAGAACAATTTGGATGTTTTAACTATGCTTTAGTAACTCATGTCTCTTCCATTTTGTATAATATACACTAATTAATTTATAGAATGCAATGGATCACATTGTGCTTTGCAAGAATAAGTACTAATACTCTATATGTATATGTTCGACAAATTGTTAAAATGCTCCCCTCTCTCTATTTTTGTTTAATGTCTTTTTTAATCCCTCCACCTTCCACTTAATTTTCATTCTACCCCTCCTTATTTAGTACTAATTCTCTCTCTACCCCTCCCCTTTTCCCTTCTATTTTGTCTCACTCTAACCTCCTATTTCTCCCCCTCTGTTTTAATTCATTTAGTTACTTTTTCACTCTATCCCTCCCTTTTCCTTTCAAAATTTTCCTCCTACCCTTCCCCCTTGCTTATCTAATTTTTCACTTCACCCCTCCCCCCTATTGATTTCTAAAATTCACTCTACCCCTCTTTTTCTAAAATTCATTCTACCCTCCTTTGACTTCTACCTTTTTACGTTCTACCCTTCCTTTCTCTTTTCTAAATTGTACTCTACCCCTCTCTCTTTCACTAATTTCCCTCTACCCCTACCCACTTGACTTCTAACTCCTATTTCTACTCCCTCTCCCTTTTCACTTTTTTAATTTTCTCGTTTTACCCCTCCCGCTAGTTTTCCTATTCCCACTCTACGCCTCCCTCTTTCACTAACTTTATTCTACCCCCTCGCCCCTTATTTCTAATTTTTACCCCTCCTCCCTTCTCTCTTAAATCTTATTTTACCCCTCCTCCTTTGTTTCTTCTAAATGTCACTATAACCTCCCCTCTTTAACTTTAATTTCATTCTACCCCTCAAACTTCTCTAAATTTTACTTCCTACTCTTGCCCCTTTTTCTAAATTTCAATCTACCCCTCCCCCTTCTTTTTTCTAGATTTTCACTTATACCCATCCCTCCTATTTTTCTGTGATCACCCTACCCCTCCCACCTCATTCCCAATTATTACTTTACCCCTCCCACTTTCAATAATTTTATTCTACCCCTCGCACCTTATTTCTAATTTTTGTTTCCTACCCTTCCCTACTTATTTCTAATTTTATTTCCTAACCCTCCCCCTTTCATT
The DNA here is from genome assembly GCF_043228905.1 of Azolla caroliniana. Taxonomy (NCBI): domain Eukaryota; kingdom Viridiplantae; phylum Streptophyta; class Polypodiopsida; order Salviniales; family Salviniaceae; genus Azolla; species Azolla caroliniana. Next base: position 14,810,580 of record NW_028230450.1, on the reverse strand, counting down.
CTTCTAAATCTCACTCTACCCTTTCCTCCAATTTAATTTCCATGTCACTTCCTACCCCTCCCCCCTTACTTCTAAATGCATGCTCTCTACCCCTCCCCTCTCATACCCCATCCTTTTTTCAAAGATCTCTATAAAATCTTTTCCTACCCACCACTATACATCACCCTCCCTAACTCCCACATCACACATTTTCAAATAACCCCATAAAATGTTTTACCCCCCCACCAAATCCATCACCCCCCCTAACTCCCACATCATAAAATTTGAAACCTCTCTCTCTCTCTCTCTCTCTCTCTCTCTCTCTCTCTCTCTCTTATCCCTTATATTCCCTATATAAACCCCTCAAATTCTACATGGTCGTGTGCACTGATGAATTCCTTAGGAGCGAAACTAGTTTGCCACATTGACCATTTCTTTGTATTACCTTTTAAGTTTCTTAATATGAATTGGTTTTTAGTGTATCTCTCTCTCTCTAAACTTTGTATATATATTTCTCTCTCATCTTTGTATCTCTCTCTCTCTCACACACACACTTGTGTTCTTTAGCTAACACTCTCCCTCTCACATACACCCACCGATTGTATACAACTCGCACTTCTTGCATCATCCTCACGGTCTAAAACTCGCAATGCATGTAATCCATGTAATGTATGATCGCCGTTTGGTGCACATGTGCTACATGTGATGCATGATATCTTGTACTGGTTTTCGAGGGTATTGTCCAGTACCAACACCAAGTCTCCTTCTTGGATCTTTCATGAATGTAGTCTTTTCAGTTTGTCAAATCTTGCTTTGTTCTTGACCCAAGCTTCCTTAAGCTTCTTAGTGCTCAACCTTTTCTACATGTTCTATTTGACATTGTAGTTGTTGGATTCAAATAGCCAACAAGTCTTCTCTACTCATTTCTGACTTCCATGAGAGCACCGCACATGTAGAGATTTTCTCTTCAATTGGCCAGTTGTATGTGGTCTTGTCAGCCCACAACCCATATTGGAAGACCTTCGGTACTCTACCTTTGCAAGTGCCTTGACTATTGGGCCATGTCCTCTTTCTATCTTCCCATTCATCTTAGGATTATATGAATTTGTCAATGATAGCCGAATTCCAATCTTTCGGCTTTGTCAGAATTGGGCTCACCTCTATCGACCATTATCTTTCCTACACACCCACACCTATACACTATATCCTCAAGTATAAATGACATATTGTTGACGTGGCCTTTGATCTTAGTGCTCCCCCTTCTACATGATTTGTAAGTCTTCTTTGGCTAGCACAAAGAACCTCTTCTAACTTGCCCCCATCGGCATTGCCATTATATCCACAATCCACTTGTAGTGTACACCCGACAAGTAAGTTGGGTGCAACTCATGCCTATACTTAATATTGGAATAGAATTGACACATTGGGTGTGTTTCCACATACCTCTTGATTTCATTGCAGAATCTCGACCACCGATATCTTTCCTTTATTTTGCTAAATGTTGCCCAGACTCCACGATGTCCAATCCACTCCCTATCATGCAACTCCTTTAATATCTGCTCCCGTTGCACTTGGTCATAGATAACCTGTTGGATTTCCCATTTTACACTTAGGGTGCTCCCATAGATATCCATCATGTAAGAAGAATCAGTGAGTCTTCCTTCAAAAGTTCAAGATGTTCCTCCCACTCCGCGTTCCTTCTTTCCATGGTGCTTGTAGATACTTCATCACATTTTTCTTCCTTAAACTCATGTTCTTCATGTGGCTCACCCCTTCTAATTGTGTTTATGGCTAAATTTCAATGCTCTTCTTCTTCATTATCTAATTCTGCTACTTGCTCTAGACACCATATCAACTATTGCATTCTTATCTCTAGATATATGTCGAAACTCGAGGTTGATGGATTTTATGTAGAAACACCACCTAAGCATCGCTTGATTTGGAATATCCTAAATTGCAATAATTCTGAGAACTAGTAAAAAATCTATCTCTACAATCACTCTTGCACCGATTAGATAGTCCATTTCTGTCTTGATGGCAGTTACTATCCCCCAAAGCTTTCTCTTCACTTGCACATACTTTCGCTAACACCCAATGAGCACTTTTGCACCAAATCAAATTGGATGTCTTCCGCCTTTTTCATCTTGCTAACTTATCATCCACCCGATCCCAATTGGACTCGAATAGACCGTGACGATTAGTGGTTGGGTGTAGTCGGGTTGTTTGAAAGCAAGAGCTTTAGCTAGACTCTCCTTCAATCTTCTAACTACATAGGAGTGTTCTTTTGTCCACTCAAACACTTCACCTTTTCTTAATGTTGGTACCTGGATATGATATGTAGGCCTAGTGTGGAATCCACCTACAATAGAAGACACATGCACCCAAGAACCTCCAAACCTCAGATCCCAATGAGACTCGAATCAACTGTGACGATCAATATTTGGGTGTAGTTTGGTTGTTTGAAAGCAAGAGCTTTAGCTAGATTCTCCTTCAGTCTTCTAACTGCATTGGAGTGTTCTTTTGTCCACTCAAACACTTCACCTTTTCTTAATAGTTGGTACACTGTATATGATATGTGGGCCTAGTGTGGAATAAACCTACAATAGAAGACATAAGCGCCCAAGAACCTCCAAACCTCACATACAGAATTGCAATCCTCCTTTGTATTCTGTATCGCATTGATCTTTGCTAGTGTCGGTTTTCTTCCGTATGGCTTATACACATGCCCTACCTCTAGTACCTACCGAACCCCAAACATTGATTTTGGAGCCGAAATTGTCACGTGTACTTCCTCTACTTTCAAAAGCACCTTATCACAATCCTCTATGTGATACCTAATGAACTTCTGACATCCAACACTATCCAACTCTTCATTCTTCATTCTTTCCTCACATCCTTTGATTTGAATATTATCTAAGAAAGGCATGGTTATGTGAGGGATAAAATCTTGGAGAACTTTGTGCATATTGTTCATCATGTGAGCAACCCAGTTGGTCTCACCTTGAGGTAAGGTGCACATCTGAAGTAATCCGATCGGAGTCCTAATGGAGATGATATCTCGGCTACTAACTGCAAATTGGAATTTATCGTAGCCAAAGTCAAGATCACCCATCGAGTAGATCGCCCTCCCAACAAACATCTCGGCAAAGTCATCTACTATCGGCTCCATTGTTGAATTTTGGATGATGACTCGATTCACCGAATGCATGTCTTGGATGAATTGAAGTTGCCCATCCTTCTTCTGCACCATAAACCATCTACTTGAGTATGGAGCATTAGATGGTTTCAAGATGCCCATTTTCACATTTTCCTCTAGAAACTCAATTAATTGCGGTATCCTCGCTCTTGGCACTGAATTAGCTTCAAATTCCACGGAACGTGTGGGATTACGAAGATGATCATCAGTTCAACCACTTTCAGATCCACACATCCAATTTTTGGGGATTGAAGGAGAATGCTTTCTCGTGTTGCCCTAGAATCTTCTTGAATTTTGCTTCTTCCATAGACAATAGACAATCATCCCCTCTATTGGCCGCCTCGGACGACCAAGTGGGAAAGGACAAAGCAGAGCGGGTAACACTTTTGGCACCTTCGAACTAGGAATCCTAGCTAGAGAAATTTTGCGACAAAAGGTCAACGGATTTTGACTAAACCCTTACTCAAGACCCACGCCCCCGAATCCGTTCAGAAACTCCACGGAGTTAGCGGTTAAAGACACCGACCCACTCCCTGCCAAATCAACCTCTGGCAGCGGACCCACCCTCCATTAGTATGGAACTCATTGTTCAATATTGTAATATTAGTGTAAACTATTAATAGCCATTACCGTTATGTATGAAAAAAAAATTGAAAAAGAAAAAGAAAAAGGTAGAGCTATATTTAAGGTTTTCCATGCAAGCACGTAAACCAAGATAACAAGTACTCTCTGACTTCCCACATGTGGACGACATGGCTCGAAGGATCTTGGACACTATTGTTCCCTCAGCACAAAAAGGTAACCTAAGTCATCTCTCCAACCCTGCACAACACAGAAGCTCTCCCTGCTCTTCTCTCCGCACAGATAGCTCATTTGCCTAGCCCGACCCTGAGTCAGCCATGACTATCGACATCTCTTGACTCTGCTTTAGCTTTCTGATTTCAGTTTGATTGCTCCTTGCAATTAGCATGTCGTCGAAGTATAGGAACAGATAGATCCGGGACTCGTCCGCCAGTTGTCGAGTATATAAACATGGGTCGGAGTCGGACTGGTTGTAGCCGAGTTGTCGGATGTAGGAATCGAACTTCTCGTACCACAACCTCGACGCTTGTTTTAAGCCGTATAGGCTTTTCTTCAATCGATATACAAGATGAATTTCCTCCCCCGTCGCCGAGAAACCTATCGGTTGAGACATGTAAATGTCTTCATTCATATCTCCATGTAGGAATGTCGTTTTTACGTCTAGTTGCTCGAGAGAGGTCATCTTGACTACTGGCAAGAATATTTTGTCGTAGTCAATCCCATGTTCTTGCTTGAATCCCTTCGCGACGAGCCGAGCTTTGTATTTGGGCTTTTCCGAGTCAAATCCGTATTTGTGTCTGAATACTCACTTGCAAGGCAACGACTTTCTTCCAGCTGGTAGTTCGACCAGCTCCCATGTATTGTTTTGATGGATCAAGTCCATCTTGGATCTCATGGCTTGTAGCCATGTATTGGTGTCTGGTGTGGGTATAGCTTCTTTGTATGTGATTGGTTCGCTTGCATCAGTGTAGTTGACGTAGTCAAGGCCTGGTTGGTGGAACTCTGTTGGACTTCAGGCTCGTCCACATCTCCTGAGTGCCAATTTTGTCGGTTCAATTCCTTCATGTTGGTTTGACAGTCTTCAGGAGTCCTGTTGGATGACTTGTCCTTGTGATAGGATCTTGATGATGTTGAGTCGTCCTCCCCTGTTTTGGGATTGATTGACTTGGAGGTAGGGGACTTAGACGACTAGGATTTGTTTTTCCCTTTGGCCTTGGGTGTTTCAGTCGGGTCGACTCTGTCTCTTTTGACTCTGTCATTTCTGGCTCGCACCTTGTTTACTTTTCCTTTGTCGACTCTTGTCTATTCGACTTTGTCTTCGAGTTTGACTAGTGGACCTACTACTGATTCGGAGTCGACAAGTGTATTGTTGGCTTGGTTGAGTTCAACTGTTTGTCAAATCTCTAATTCATCTTTGGGTCCCATAGCTTGTTGCCGAATTCCCCATCGGTTCCATAACCGAGAAATATGCATTTCGTTGCATGGGGTTCTAACTTGGTCCTTTTCTCCCTCGGGAGGAATGTGTAGGCTTCGCATCCGAATATATGGAGCCTATCGTAGGTTGGTTGTTTGCCTAACCATAGTGCTTGTGGCACTTCGAGCCTGATTGCTTTTGACGGCGATAGATTGATCAAATATACTTTCGCCTGAAATGCTTCGGCATAGAATTCCAACTTTAGTCTATCTTGTTGGAGCATTGTCGTTACCCTCTCCTGGATCGTTTGGTTGATCTGTTCTACATGGGTGTGTATGGAACGGTCTTTTGATGTTTGATCCCTTTGTCGAACAGGTATTGTTTGAAGGCTCGGGAGGTGTATTCACCTCTGTTGTCGAATCGGAGTGTCTTCACTTTGTGTCCCGACTGGTTCTCCACTTCAGCTATGCACCGAATAAAGAATTTGAGCGCTTCATCTTTGGACCTAATTGAGTAGGCCCAAACCTTCCATGTATAGTCATCTACAAATGTGACGAAGTACCAGGAGTCACCTAGTGATCGCTCAGGCATAAGCCCACATATATCTGTGTGAACGAGCTCTAGGGGTTGTCGTACCATCTCATAGTGGAGAGAGTGCGGACTTCACGTATGTTTCCCATATCGACAATGCTCACAAAAGTCCATCTTTGCTTGGAGTTTCGGAATGTAGTCAACCGCCATTAGCCGATTGAGTCCGTCTTGAGACATATGGCCGAGTCAGCCATGCCATAGGTTCGGGTCGGTCTTTTCGGCCACGTTCACGGCCCCTTCTAGATTGATCACCATCATTGGATACAAGGTGTTGTACTTGCATGTGCTTCCTATTTTCAGATTTCCACGATTGATCATCCATGTTGACTCATTAAGAGTTGTTCAATACCCTTCTTCGGCTAACATGCTAATGGAGACCAGACTCCTTTTTAGTGCCAATACATGTCAAACTTGGTGCAGGATTATCGTGTTGCCATTCAACAATTGGATTGGTACATCGCCGACTCCAACAATTTTGCATTCCTACTCGTTGCCTAGTCAGACTGTGCCGCTGGCTCCGACCGAATAGTTCAAAACCCATTCAATATTAGGGGTCACGTGGAATGTGGTGCCAGAATCCAGTAACCACATGTGTGTATCTTGTGCACTATAGAGGACTTCTCTGATCACCGAGTCCTCTAAGGAGAGGATTTCTCCCGATCGGGTGTTGACAACATTGACTTGGTTGCATACTAGACAGTTATTCAAGTCGGATCGTCCTCGATTCCGCTCAGATTGTCGACCACTCTCTTTCCTCTTGATCGACCAACAGTCGGAAACGTTGTGACCGACTTTGTTGCAGTGTGTGTAGAAATCCCCTTGTCGCCTTTTTCTCGACTTCGATCGTTGTCGGTCTCCCCTCGTTCTTGACCGATTGGTATTCCGACCGGTTCTATCCAAAGTCAGAGATGTAGTAGTCATTGATGGTCGTCCCATTGCTTCCGGAAATATCATAGAAGAGTTAGAGCCCGTTAATATTGTCCTAGATAATATAGTGTGTGTAGTATCATTTAATATAATTAGTATCCCAAAATATCCCATTGTTTTAGGATTACCATGGTTCAAATTACATAACCCAAACATAGATTGGAGAACAAGAGAAATCCAGTATCGCTAAGCCTGAGGATCTACTCATAAGATTGCAACCATTTCGTTACATCAGTTGCGGGAAGAAGGGTGCAAGGAAGAAATGTTTCTCTTCGCAATATTAGTAAAACCCTCCGACACCACTAAAGAGGAGTCCACCATTCAACTTCCAAAGAAGTATCATAAATATGCCGATGTGTTCGATAAAGTGCAAGCCAATACACTTCCTCACCATCGACCGTATAATTGCCCCATCGATTTACAACCGGGAAAAGAGCCACCATGGGGACCGATCTACAATTTGTCACCAACCGAGCTAGAGGTCCTTCGAGCCTATATAGAGGAGAATTTGGAAAATGGTTTATTCGGCATTCGAAATCTCTAGCTGGCGCACCCATTTTCTTCGTAAAAAAGGATGGATCACTTTGTCTCGTTGTAGATTACCATGGCTTGAATAAGGTCACCATCAGAAATAGGTATGCACTTCCCCTTATCTGAAGTCTTTTTGAACGGATCAATAGTGCAAGGTTCTTCATGAAGATCGACTTACAGGGAGCATATAACCTCGTACGGATCTGACTAGGAGATGAATGGAAGACCGTGTTTCGCACCAGATATGGGCACTTCGAGTACATGGTCATGCCGTTTGGCCTCACTAATGCACCAACAGTCTTCTAGCACATGGCAAATGATATATTCCGAGATCTCTTGGATTCTTGTTTGATCATCTATTTGGATGATCTACTGGTTTATTCGAATACCCCAGAAGAGCATGATTCTCATGTATTGTTAGTACTAAAACAACTTTGAGAACATGGTATTTATGCAAAGCTGGAAAAATGTAGTTTCGGGTGCAACCATGTGGAATTTCTGGGCTATGTCATCTCCTCGGAAGGCATCTCCTTGGATCCAGCTAAGGTCAAAATGGTGGTAGAGTGGCAAACTCGTTCGTTGAGAGATGTGCAATGCTTTTTAGGCTTTGCCAATTTCTACCGCGAGTTTATACAGGATTACTCAAAGCTTGTTCTGCCTCTCACACAACTTACTAAGAAGGGACAATCATTCGTTTGGTCTAAAGAAGTGGACATGGCTTTTGAGAATCTTAAGAAGGCATTTACATCGGCTCCTATTCTAGCTCATGTTGATCCGGAAAAACCATTCATCATGGAAGCGAACGCGTCGGATTTTGCATTGGGTAGCATTCTATCACAACAAGGTAGTGATGAAAACCTACATCCTGTGGCTTTCCACTCACGCAAGTTTGACGCCGCCGAAATCAACTATGAAATTCGTGATAAGGAGCTATTAGCAATAGTGGACTCTTTTATGCAATGGAGGCATTTTCTAGAGGGATCCTCTCATCAAGTCACCGTATTCAGTGATCACAAAAACCTTGCCTACTTTCAGAGTGCTCATGTGTTGAATCAACGTCAAGCTCAGTGGGCCCAATTCCTCACATGTTTCGACTACAAAATTACATATCGTCCGGGGAAGCACCAAGGGAAGGCAGATGCATTATCACGACATTCGTATTTAGCACCGTGTCCCGGCGAGCCAGCTTTCGATAACCAAAAGCAAGTAATCTTGGGACTGGCACGACTGCAAGCAACATAGGTCTTCGGCATGCCCTTGGATTCTCACGTTATCGATACCATATGTGAGGACTTGAAGACATATGCTTTCGCGCAAGCCATTCTAGCACAAATTGATCCCTCTCGAGCATCTTGTTCACAATCGCCACAACCAGGTACAAACTATCGACAATTCGAATGTCATGATGGATTACTATTCTTTAAGAAACTCTTGGATGTTCCTAATGGTTCTTGCCGCCTTCGAGTAGTCCAAAACTGTCATGACACATATACAACTGGGCATTTTGGTAGTACTAAGACATTAGATTTAGTACAAGGATCATTCTGGTGGCCCTCTATGTGACAATTTGTCGAAGATTTTGTTCGGACTTGTGATACATGTTGCAGAGCAAAAATGCCAAGGCATCATCCATATGGTTTATTAGAACCATTACCAATTCCAAGCAAGCCATGGCAATCCATTGCTCTAGATTTCATCACAGATCTTCTAGTCTCTAAGGGATTCAATGCGATTTTAACAGTAGTGGATCGATATACGAAGATGACTCATTTCCTGCCATGTACTAAGGAAATCTCCAATGAAGAAATCGTCGAAATTGTCATGCGTGAAGTATGTTGGCATCATGGCCTTCCTGATAATATCATCAGCGACCGTGGACCCTAGTTTGTCTCGAAATTCTGGAAGCACCTTTTTAAAATGCTCAAGGTCACTTGTAGGTAACCCGCAAACCAACGACTAAGCAGAACGAACAAATCAAATGTTGGAGCAGTATCTTCCGTGCTTTCTAAGCTATCATCAGGATGACTGGGCAGATATTCTCCACTTTGCCAAATTTACCTATAATAACTCTGTCCACTCATCGAGTAAAGTTATGTCATTTTATGCTTATACGGGTTGTCACCCCCAATGGTGTATATTTGAAAACCCTAGAGTTACCCACAAATCCTTGCACAGAGGATCATTTGGAACGGTTACACAAGATACAAGCAAATTTATCTACTCATCTATAGCAAGCTCAACAAACACACAAGGTTTACGCGGATCTTCATCGGCTTCCATCCAGTTTTAACATTACAGATCGGGTATAGCTACTACGATGACACATCAAGACTACTCGCCCATGAGAGAAGTTGGATTATCGACGATTAGGTCCTTTCCGTATTATTGGAAAGATTAATGATGTCACCTTTCGTCTCGATCTACCCCCCCAACTTCGCATACATCCGGTGTTTCATAGTTCTATCCTCGAACCCTATCAAGACAACACCATCCCTAGACGTATTCCACAACCTCCACCCCCGATCTAACTTGAAGATGGACCCGAGTACGAGGTTGCCGCCATCCTCAATTCCAAGATTGTTCGCAACAAGCTTTACTATTTAGTTGATTGGCAAGGATATAGTCCCAACGAGCATACTTGGGAACCAATAGAGAATGTGACCAATGCTCGTGCTCTTCTTGAAGACTTCCATCGTCAATATCCAGATAAATCGGGTCCTCAATCCAAAATGCCTCGTGACACTCGTCGTTTTAAGGGGGGGATAGTGTCATGATATGGCAAGACTCGAACCCATGACCTTATGTTACATGGGTCGAGCTCTTGACCATTACACTATCTATTGTAATACGTAAGATAATATTTTTATTTAAATTTTACTATAGAAAATTAATGTATATTCCAGATTTCTCTGGAACATTCTAGAAGCTTCAGGACTACTCCTGAGAACACTATAAAAGGACGCAGAAGGCATTATTTCGAACCAAATCGGTTCAACGCCAGTCTTAAGCCTCCTAGCCTTCCTTGTATATTCTTCTCACATAATATATCGCTCGATCTCTCTCTCTCTCTCTCCTTCTCTCGAGTGTTCTACATCCTCTATTCCTCTTAGTACTAATATTTCTCTCTTAATACTAATTTCTTCTTTGTCTCAGTACTATTCTTGACACTCCTCTTGAGATCCAATGTCTTCTTTCTCATTGGGCTCATCTCCAGCAATCGGCTCGAAGTCTTCGGGGGTCGTAGATGGAAGGGAGTACCAGGATGTTGATTCATCAAAGACAACATCGAGGCTCACCCGCACTTGCGTTGTCCAAGGGTTGTAGCATTTGTACCCCTTCTGCTCGTGTGAGTAGCCAACTAAGATACACTTCTCGACCTTGGCATCTAGCTTCCTCCGCTTCTTGTTCGTCACATGCACATAAGCAATGCTACTAAACACCCTAAGATGTCCCAAGTTCAGCTTGCACCCGAAATACAACTCATGCAGCGACATCCTTGCTCCAGAATTAGAAATCCGATTCTGAATATAGACAGTCGTCCGGATTTCTTCGGCCCAATAGATCCTGGGCATGCTCTTCTCCTCCAGCATTGCCCTGGCTGCTTCAACCATTGTCCGGTTCCATCTCTCAGTGTTATTGGGTAGGCTTCACCCCCCTCCCAAGGGGAATTATGTGTGAGGGAGAGAGAGTGAAAAACAAATAAGGAATGACACAAAATGAGATATCTTTCATTATGCCCCATGGGTGGGGTTTATATAGTACAAAAGGGAACCGTTACAAATAAAGAATAAGACAAGTAGGGAGTTACATTACTTACCCACTTTCCCACCTTTGTACACATGCACACAAATGTGCATGTGTTCATACACATACACATACTCATCCTCACACACTCATTCATATTATATATACACATCAACCACATCATTACACATACCCTTATGCATCCCCATATATTCTTACGGGTAACACATGGCACGCCTGTGGGAGAGTGCATTGCACGGTGTACCCACTCGCCATGGCAACTCTTCTCGACCGGAACTCCATCGGTCGTCTAAACGGTCAGAAATCCCTCGACCGGATCACTGGTCTACGATCAATAACTTCGATCGAAGCGTTGCTTGACTCGAACCTTCTCATTCGGTCAACACAAGTCGCGATCGGATCATACACCAATCGGCTAGTTCAATGTGGCATGGCTCGTGAAATTGTGTTGTGCGTTTGTGTATTCTTTCTTTCATCATTTGAGTTTTGTTTTCAAACATGATTTGTACAACTTATTTTTTGAAATTCTAGTTTTTACCCTCATGTTTTTAAATTTTTATTTTCTACCCTCCATTTTCTAAACTTTTCTCATCTGCACTCGAGCTTCTGAAATTCGATGGTATGCCCTTGAATTATTGAAATTTTCCTCTCCGCCCATTTCTCTTTCTCTCTTGCTTTCTTATTTTCTTGTTCTTTCTTTGTTCTCCTCTCTGTCTGTCGATTTCGTTTTCTTCTTTATCTTCTTCATCGTCTTCTCTTCTTGTTGCTTCTTCGTTTTTCTCCTTCTTCTCCTTCTTTGTCGTTGTCCTCCTCTGATTTCTTCCTTTCTATCTGTTGTTTCTGTCTTTCTCTTCTTCCATTGGTCATCTATGGCCATTTCCATCCGTGGTCGTCCTTCTGTCTAGGCCAGCTGTGGTTGTCGAACGCTCTCTGCTCTACGGTCGTCGCCATCAGCTCGGCCGCCACTATTCGGCGGTTGTTCAAACAGTAGGCTCTCGATTTGGCCGTGTCTTTCCAAACACCTGTCAGATTTCAGCCATCTCTCGATGGCCGGCTTTGTACGGCTTCCGGACTGTCTTTCCGGCTCTGCCACCATCTGTCGTCGTTCGTCCGCTCCGTCGGACGTCAGTTGTATCTCGGTAGGCTCTTGGTAGACGTTGATCTCTCAGCCGATTCTCGGCCCAACCGTCTCTCAGCCATCACTTGGCCGTACTCTCAGCTACATGTCTTGGCTGCATTCTCGGAATATGTCGAGAATTTAGGGTGTGCCAGAAATGGCCCTACAATCATGGCTACCTCCTAGGTTGATAAGAAGGTAGGGACATCTTCTTCTTGCTATAAAACACACATATTAAATTGTGTGGCTAAGGTGTGAAATTTAGTGTACCATCTTGAGGTTCATATAGTTCCTTCAGTTTTGCCCACATTGCAATTGTAGTTATGAGTTTTCGAATAACATCTAACTATTTTTCATCTACATTCAACCCTAAACCCTAAGTCTAGCTCTTTTGTCCAGCTTTCGCCACTCCTTCCATTTTCTTTGACAATTGATTTTCAAGTTCTCAACTGGCGCCAGTTATGACTTTGAGGAGCTCCTCAAATTAAGTAGGAGCTCCATCCGAGTCTTCCATGTTTTGTAGTTTTTCTCTGTCAATTTGTCCAAGGTATATTTTCTGCTTGAGCTTGCCATAGTGATAGTAGTGAGATTTGTTTATCTGAAATAAGTTGTGGTGAGTTTTGTTGGTTATAGAAGAGTATGGAAATAAGATTTAGATCATGCAACTCAACTCTAATACCATGTAAGTGAAGCTAGAACATAATGGAATGGATTGACAAGAGAGAGTGAGTGAGTGAGTGAGAGAGAGAGAGAGAGAGATTATATTATCGTCTCCGGAAGTCAAATATGACCTATGAGACCAGAATATTACATTTCACGTGATACGTGTGAAAGTGAGTAGTGACTCTCAATGTTCAAGAACTTTACCAATGAATGTTGCAATCGAGAGTCCACATTGTGGTTGTGAGAGGAATTCATGCAAGGATTGGGCTCGTTCGAAGAGATATGGAAAGCATGGTCGAATATGATCAAAGGTAGAGCATTATATCAAACTATGATACTCAAACTCACAAACTTGTTTAGGGCAAAGTGTGCATAGCCAACTACTCTCATCACTTGTGCCCCAATGCCCCGTCTCACATCGCAATGCATGTGAGCTAAGTCGCATGGAAGCAATGGTTTGAATGGCAAATAATGCTCTAACATGTATCAATGTGTATGGTTTCCCCGGTCCGCAAAGAATATGGTTTTGTAGTTAGGTGCAACATGTGTAGTATAATGTGTGAACCGTGATCCTCCACATTTGTCCCATGTCATGATACATTGATGTTGCAAAAAGGCCTCATTTACAAAGGAATCTAGTGATGCATCATGAAGCAAGTATCTTGCATCCCATCTACCAAACCATTTTTCTAGTGTCGAAGACTGAGTTGAAATCGGAAGAATGTGCAACCAAGCTAAAAGCAGCCCCCACACAAGTAATGGGGCAAGGATTCGTGACCTGCGTTGGTGTTTGTGAAAAAGTGATGGAATGGTTGCACCAATCCACATTCGGATTGTGTGTTTCCAACCAGGATAGCCCTAAAACAATCAGATGTCGAGGGGTTGCAATGAGGTAAAACGTTAATACCTCCTGGTGAGGCCCAACTTGAAGCACCAATGGGACAATGGCTTCGGTAACCGCCCCCGAAGAGAGAACCCGTTCGTCGATAGCTTCAACGGATATGGGTTGTATTATGCGGACGGTGGGGATATTATGTGCTTGAACGAATGAGATATCGATGAAACAGGTAGATGCACCAGAATTGAGCAAGGCATGGGATTGTATTGAAGTAGACCCAAAACAAAGACTTACTTCCAATTTGTAAAACCTCTTGTTGGTGTAACTGAATTGTAGGAGCATGGAGAAGTAGGGTAACAAGAAATGTCCAGCGGCACGACTCCTACTACAGCCAGGCTTGGTTGTTTTCCTGTTGTCGAGAAACCTTCGCAAGTCGTGCACGGTGGGATTGATATCGAGGGCCTCGCACCGGGCAGTGGCGAATGACATGGCCGGGGGGGTACCACAATAGAGGTAGAGGCCATTGTCACGTTGATGTTGTCATTGGTCATCAGTTAATGGTTGGAACCGAGCATGGTCAATATCCATTGGAGTATGGGGGTCGACCTCCATCTGGGTATGAGTATTATTGATGGATGCCAACCATGGCTTGGTTGGCGAAACTAATACATATGGCCTTGTGATGGGAGCGTTGTGAGAGGAAGACTGAAATCCTCGAGTCCCACATTCCTCCTGTCAAAGCTCAAAAAGACGATTAGCACATTGAACAGCTTGGGAGATTACTTGAAACAACGATGTGGGCTCCGGAAAGTTTAAGAGAAGAGTCTTGACATCATTTCAAAGACCTCGACGAAAGTGATCGCATAAGGCTTCAAGTTGGTCATCCCAACTGACATCAGATGCGATCTAACGAAACTCTGAAGTACAGACTGATGCTAGACAAGAGCTTGTTGCAAGGAATAGAGCTTCGTGAGTGTCGTTCGACATCGGTTTGTCTCTCCGAACGTTGCTTCAAGCTCCGCAAGGAAGGCAAGAAAGTTGTCTAACAGTGGGGATGAGGTTTCGATCAATGGCGCAAACCACGCTTGTGTCAATCCGAAGAGAAGGGTGCCAACGAGGCTGACCCGAGTGAAATCGCTAGCATAACGTTGGGGCTGTAAACAGATGATAAGCTGAATTTGATTAATGAAGCCGCAAAGATGCGCCGTCAAGCCGATGAATTTGTCGAGTAGGCTGACACTAGGTTCTAGGACATATGGATGGGACGAGGAAGGGGTTGGGCTAGGTGCTGACAAAGGGTGACGCTCAGCGGGTGGGGGGTTGTTGGAGGTGCTGCCATTTTGAAGCTCTCGTAAAGATTTATGAAGGATTTCATTTTCTAGTTGAAGTTGTTCCAAGGCTGCCATTATTTGTTTTGGTTGTTGATAGAGTCGAACATGGTAGTAAGAAGATGGAAGGTGAACAAACTGTCACAAACGAGTAGAAGAGGTTAAATATTGAGAGAGAGAGAGAGAGAGAGAGAGAGAGAGAGAGAGAGAGAAAGAAAGAAAGATATATTAACGTCTTCTAAGACCAAAATTGGCCCATGAGACAATTGTTTTACAACCAAAATGGGGTGTTTACCCATTCATCGAAAGTAAAAATAAAATAAAATAGAGTTTAAGCTAAACAGTTCTAGTAAAAAAACATGTTCCATAAAGAAATGGCTTTATACTAGGCCGAGTTTCATTTCCAACCAAGTCTCTCAAAAAGAAGCAGGAGGTCAAAGGGTTTCGATGTGGATGTGGTCTGTGGTCCTAATGTAAAAGGTACCCCAACCATAACTTCTAGGCAGTGTAGCTCACGTTCCCTTATCTTCTTAATCGTTTCTACTCCACATCGAGGAACTTTGAAGCCTAATATCCGAGGGTGTTTGGTTGTTCTTTGCATTTTTGCTTCATCAAGAGAGAGGCCGAGTGGTGTAGGTGTGTCCACATTCATCGTCTCCCCTTGTTCCTGAAAAATTACATTAGTTACATGTTGGTGAATACTAAAAGGGTTATGGTTAACACTTTGTAATTTATTCTCCCTATGTTGTTTTAGCTCTAAGATATACCTACCTAATCTCTTTATATCCGGGGTATCTAATAGTCTAGAGAGAGTGGGAGAGGGTCCTAGTATGTCTTGGTATTTTGCCCTTATCTCGGTATAAGTCGGACACTTGCATGTAAAGTGATACTCATCCTCTATCTCTATGTGACATAGCCTACATAGCCTTTCCTCTCTAGGAACTCTATTAGCACGACCATTCTCAATCTCAAGTTGGTGAGATGATACCCTAAGTTGTCCAATGGCCACCCTTAGTGCATTCGATAAGAATGTATCCAGATATTTTGGTCATGTAATAAAACCTAACTTAGAGAAGTGCAAGAAGTGTTCCTTATAGTACAACATTTTAGATGGGAGTGGCTCTCAAGATGTAAATTTGCCATATTTCTTGGTGTATTACTTTCTTACAAACTTCATAAGAGATTAAAGTTTGATCAGTCCCACGATTGTACTTAAGGGGAGGTAGGTTATTAATGTCTATACCATTTGCAAGTAACCAACTCACTACAGTGCTATACCAAGAGCTAGTGTCTCCGGACGCATATAGGGATCGGATGCCTCAAAAGCTCGATGGGATATCCTATCTTGTGGCTGGCTATGTATCTTATGAATAAAAACTACCACTTGGAAAAGTGCAAAAACTAACATCGGGGCCAAACTGAACTCTGCTCTAATAATGTCATGTGGTATTGTCGATTTGCTTCGGAGTTGACGTGATAACATCATCACCAAAGGTCTCTCTAATTGCGTCCACATGAAAGATGGTAGACCTGGAGCCCATACTACTGATGCATACATGAGGGAAGGGGTCACTAATGAGTCGAAGAGCCATCCCTTAGTCTGTGGCTCTTGAAAGTATGCCTGATGGCATTGTCTCTCTAAGAGTGAGAGGGATGCATACCCTCTCGTTAGCCTATCTTAGGTTGCCTGGGTCATCGAGAGTTTACCGGAACGAGCACTAAGCGTAAGCAAGGGAACAAGAAAGAGAGAGAGAAAATAGACAAGAGAATAAGAACTGATATTATGCTTCCGTAACTGGTGTTGTTCACCTTGACTAGGGCCAAGGTGAACCCCTATATTTATACATGTTTGTGGGCTCTAAATGTAGTTCCATGCAAAGACTCATTTTCATGCACAACCTTTTGGAATGTTCCAACTTCTGGAGCTTTCTAGAAGCTTCTAGCTTCTGGAGCTTTCTAGAAGCTTTCAAAATCTCCTACATGTAGAATAGATAATCTACAATAATCTACTAAAAAGTAACATGAACATGTATTGGATGTGTTGGTTAAAACATTTGATTACAATACAATAGGTCAAGAGTTTGAATCATGACATGATTGTTGAACGTCCGTGTGGTGTGTGTTAACACACTTGACTATTCTTAAGGTGTGTTCACACCCTAGGTTAAGTTTGATTCTCAACATATCCAATATTTTTTATGTGGTATTGAGCCAAGATTTTTTTTTTAATCCATGAAAGAGAAAACTAGAACTCACCTGATTGAAGAGATTGAAGATGAAGAAGACAATAGGAGGCCCACAATGTGTGTTGAGTATGTATATGCTTACAATGCACAGTCCTTTGTTTCTATCGCTACTACTAGTATTTTATTACAACTCTCTAGTGTGTTTCCCACGTCAATCAAGCATTGCCTTAGTTTCAAATAATCACAACCTATGGTTGCGGAAAATCACTTTTGACCAAGGCTTTGTCGATCTTCAAAGGCATGGGGACTCAATTGTCATCTTAACACGATGGGTGAGCATACAATCATAGATCACTAGAAATTTGCAAAGGAATCACCATGAACCAAGAAAAGGTAAAGCAACAATCCAAACTATACACAACTATGATGACATCAAGATGGGGTTAGTATATTATGTAACATTGCCTCACTCCATGCAAACCAATGTCAAAAATCATGTGCCCTTACCACAACATATTCCATACACAATAGCTAACGATGCATACTTCCAAAACTTTCTCAAACATTTTTACAAGTTGTAAAAGCACCTCATGCATTAACATCATTGTCATTAGTATTTAGGTAATCTAGGGCTTTTTCAACATAGATAACTCAAAATGACTTGTATTTTTAATCGTGATTTGCCAAGCTTGTTGAGTTCATCTTTTATAGGAAAAATAACAAAACACTTTGAGAATGATTAATATGGACAACGGAATCTAGAATTTATGTAAAATGTCTTCAAGTAATTCAATTACACAAGTGCACCATACTTATTTACTAGCGCTCAAATAACATACACTCATTCTTGAGATATGATTACATCTATCAAATTCAAATGCTTTATCAGCACATTATAGGCAATGGATCAAATTTGGCACAAATATCATGATAATAGCGACTGAAAATGTCTATCCCACAAGCATTTAAGCATCGTAAATGCAAATGACGTAACGGTTTCATTAGCTCTCAATATGACATTCAAAACACTAAGTGGGGTAATTGAACTCAATCCCACAAGATGTTTCTCTATTTCCACCTATATATACCTAATAGATAACCTACCCCTCACCCACAAAAGAGATCAAAAGATGATGAATAGGCAAGATAATTACATAAATACTATGCCATGAGTGGACCATTATAACTGCTCAATCTGTACATATAATTATAAACTGGTGTACAGGACTTTCTGACCTACTAATTAGTACATCACCTAGAGAATCAATGAGGCAGAGAAGGGTTAAGCCTCTTTCAAGATATTTGCTCCTCCAAGCATATGACCCATTTGCCCTAACCTTTGAATATTATTAAACACTTGCATGAGATTTTCTGCCCTACTAATTAGTACATTACCAGGGGAATCAAAGAGGTAGCCTCTTCCAAGATGTTTGCCCCTCCAAGCACATGACTCATCTTGTCCTAACTAACCTTTACATATCATTAAAAAACTTCCATGAGATGGACTTCTGGTTGGTCTACCGCAGGAGATACCAGAATGTTAGATTAATCAATAACTGCAAATTATCACAGCAATAAAACATAACACAATAGCACTAATTTTTCCTAGAGCCATGGCAAATCGCAAGGATATTTGATATGTTACATGAGCAATCTATATACAAGTCATCAATCAATTTGATTTTGTACAGAACAAAGGGGAATTGCATGATAATAATAATAACCAAAGCACATCTGGGAGGTTATAAGAGTGGGGTAGAAATAAATTGAACTCGAAATAGAAAAGAGATTCCTGGATTCAGTTACAACAAAAGAGAATACATTCTTTCATTTTGCGCTCAAGCCTACTACCCTTTCTTAAAAACAAAAGATAATACACTCTGATACAACATTACAACACGAGCACTCGTTACTTTCTCTCTACACACTTTTCCTAGTCTTTTAGTTGATGTTAGATAGTCGGGATTGCTGATTGTAGTTCAAACCTCACTTCTCCATACAATCTGCATTTCTTTTCCGTCCTACTTTTCAAATTTGTATTATGCACAAATCAGTTATAAAAGGTGGTCATATAAGGTATTACAGTTTTGTTCGAAATGGATCAAGCCGATAATGATGACACTTGGGCACTTCGTCGTTCTGACACAAGCAAAAAAAAATTTAGAAACACAATGAATACTCATTTATTATTTTCTTCTTTATTTATTATTTTACATTTTGTTTTTTATTTTATGCATTTATTTTTTAATGTAGCACGTATTATTTATTTACTATGTTTACTATTTATTTATGCAATTATAACTTGTATTTATATTTATTTTTTCGACTTTTAATATAATAATTTTCGTTTTTACCCCCAGCAGCCAGGAGCTTCTCCACACGTGCAACGATATGTTTGCCATACGTATACTTCTTCAAGGCATGGAGATGGACACGAATGCGAGAGAGCAAGAGCTCACGCTCCTGATCATCACATGTTTCCAGAACTTTCTGAACCACATAGTTCGCATATTGATCTTTCATCATGGCCTGCAATCAATCAGCAAACCCATGATACAGATGCATTCCATACATATACATCACAATGTGTTATACATTACAATTGAATATATACATCGCAATATAATACATGCATACAAATATACCCACCATCTAGACCACCTTATTCACGCCGAGAATAGAGTACCTGTAGTGGCTCGTTCTCATCTGTGTGTCCAAGCATTTCGCTGATCAAAATCTTGCGTTCCACCGGACCCCCAAACTCCAAACACTTCTCAACTACATTTGACGCAAATTTGTGCTGACTCATCTGTACAATCTGGCCAGCTAGTTTCGTCATTATCTCACCCTTTTCATGTGGTTTTCCGTGCTCTAGCACATGCTATTATATTATCATGTCGAAATTTTCCAAAGAAAAACCAACATTTAGAAACAGCTCCAATTGGAACAACATTAGAAAATAGCAAAGAAAATACAGGTTTTATAGGAAAATTGAACCACCACTAACCTGTACAACATAATTGCCATATTGATCCTGTGCCAAATCACAAGTAGCTCGTAGAATGTCATCCATTATCCCATCATCTTTCTGCTCAATTGTACAATGCTCGAGAACACGCTGCAGAAAACAAAGAAAATTACAACAGATAATAATGGTTTTTACATCTAATACAACTTGTACTGAATGATAAAAAGTAACAGAGAAGAATACCCCCTAAGTTTTGGGATATTTACCAGAGGATCATTCTGGTAGGTAATGCTTCAAAACTTCAGAGATGTTTCTGGTAAATATCCCAAAAGTCAGGGAATAATATTGTCATCATCTACCTGAATCACACGGCATCCATAAGGATGCGTGGAAAGAGTCACCACCTGACCACGGAAAGCTGAAATTATAAATTGTATATGTTCCGGCGGAATGCACTCAATACATTTTTGGATTACATGGTTGCCATTCTGATCACGAACACAATGCATGACATACCCATCCAGCTCTGAAACCAGACTAATTTGTTGTTCACGATCCACAACTTCTAATGCCTATTAACAGCCAAACAACAAGCATTACTGTATAAGATAGAGAGAAATATTATAAAAGAAATGGCTGTGTCAACAGTTTAGGAGATTATGAGGTCATTAATTCAACATTCCCATGTGGCATGTAGTTAAAGGGAAGTGATATATGGTGTGTAACAAAGGCATGTAAAATTAAGGATTTGAATCTATGACCTAGTCTTAAAGTGAGTTGTTTTGAAAAAAACGCTATGCTAAGATGCACCTTTTGAATCACACGGCAGCCATACATTTGAAGGCTCAAATTTAAGACATGGCCAACCAGCTTGTTCGCAAGCTCTGCCCTTTGCTCCATACTTCCATGCTCAAAGAACTGAAAGATAAACAAAACCACAGAACAGTTACCAATATTCCAATAGATAGATAACTATAGTCATGATGCTCCCAATCCATTAATTTCATGTGGTCACCATAACCATATAAAATCATTCGTTTAATATTAGTTTTGTCGTCCTCCTTGAATTAGTTTTTAAAATACACAATCATGGTGTTTTATATGACAATCAATCCATGCGCATTACTTCAGTCTGAACTTGTAGACCTAAACAAAGTTACTAAATCTTTTCCAGCTTTATAGTCGAGATATATGCAGGACATTACCTTTTGAATGACATAATTCCCAAACACATCAGTCATGAGAGTAAGTGCATGAGGTAAAACTTCTTGGAAGACCATGCCTTTCTCCTCATCAGATGCCATCTCCAACTTTTGCTGAATGAACCGGCTACCATGTTGATCCGCACTGTACCATTTTATCATAGATAAGACAAGATGCAGGATTTCAATTTAGATAGCTAAATTACAGGGTAGAAGAATTACCTGAATTCCACCACATGACCAACGATTTCTTGGAGTTCAAACCTCCGAGATTTGCTATTCTTCAGCTCATCCAACAATGAGGAAGCTCTCATATCTTCACCCGTCTCACTGGCTCTCACTCCTTGCCATCCAGCAGAGGACCTTCCACTATGTCGCAGAGATAAGACCCCAGGAAGAACAGGGGACCCTGGAAGCACTGGACTTGTGAGGGGCGAATTGGCATATGGCATGACAAAGCCTAGCCCAGGTGGGCTCCCATAGTAACCAGGACTAACTGAGCCAGCTTGGCCTCCCATTTGAAGACTGAGTGCGCTACCCCTGGCAAACTGGGACTTGTGATGATCCTGTGCTGAGTAGCCAAGCATTGAACTTAACTGGCTTTTCTGTACCTCCAGAGGATTCAACTGCCCATATGCTCCTCTAAGCAAAGGGTCATTTGCATGAATATCATCGGTGGTCCGTTGCTGTAAGTAATGAAGATACAAGGGATCAGGTATCCGAGAGTGAAGCCCAATTTGGTTTTGGCTCGAATACTTATACAGCTGTTGCATGTCCATATTAGAGAGGCCGGACGAGGCAGACCGGCCACCCATTCCAGTCGCGACATTCTCGTAGCTTGCATTGTTAGTGTAATTTGGCATTACTCCTCCCGGAAGGAGAGGATTATTCAGAGGGTATCCACCTAAACTATATTGGGACGCATACATGTTTGTCGTTGGATAATAAGGATTCCCGCTGGCCATATATGACATGGCTGCAGCAAACATGTTATTCGAAGATTGGATAGGAGCATTTAAAGATTGTGATAATGCAACCCCATGCTTACTTGAAGTCATGAAATTTTGCCCTAAACCTTGTTGCTGATGGGCATGAAGGTTCTTCGCTTGCCCAATTTGTGACCCAGCTTGAGACCTTTGCCCATGCTGGTTATGGCGATAAACTTGTTGTTGCAACAACGGTTGCTCTTGCAACTCTTGTTGATGATGATCTAATGATAGACCCGCAAGACGCTTATGGTCTGTAGGAACACCCCCATGCCTACCAGCTACAGACGACAAGGTTAGATCTTGTAAAGAAGCTGTCAAATCAGATGTGCTTGATCCCCCCCTCAAACTTGAGATCTCTTCTATTAATGCTTCATTCCCACTCAAAGGATCTGGTGTTGGAATCCTGGCAATGGGTCCCAAATTCCCACTTACAGATGCTATAGCAGCATTTCCCATTGGTATAGCACTCATAGGGGGTTTAAGAGTCGGTGTGGCCGAGCGTGAAGGGACATGTAACGAAGGTGCATCTAGCTCAGTGATTGCAGCAACCGTCACGGAAGACTCTCGCAGATGAGAATCTCCCCCTGTCTTCCCCTCCTCATTTGCAACCCTACTAGATGGTCGAGGTAAACTATACACTGGAGAAGGCGTCCTCGGGAAATCTTGCTGTGCAAAAGAAAATCCATATGGGAGATATTTATCATATTTCTTTCAACCTCCTCAATATAACTAGTTAATTACGATAAATCTTTCTTACCTGAATGAGGTCTACTAAGCTTTTCGGACGGGCACCAAATCCATGCATATGAGTGGCCGATAACCCAGCCTCAGCTTTGCTTTCCACCCGGTTACCCGATACTTGCCTCAACAAGCCATCCTCTGGAGACTTTTCATCCTCAGATGATTCAACTTCATTGTGGGTCGGAAGCACAAGTTGTGTCGAAAACAAAGACCTTTTATTACTATCGTCAAAAGACCTAAGATTTTTCTTATCCGGAAGATTACCACTTGCCAGACGCTGTGCAAGGACGTAATTATCCCGGGAAATTATCGGTGGCGGAAGCCGTGGGTTCAAGTTGATGTGAGAATAGTAGTAGGCCAAGTAAGCCGGATCAGATCGAAGCTCTTGTTCCGAATCAACCACATTCTCATTCATTTGCCCATGTGCGGAGCTCTCAATGATGTGAATTCCTGAGCTTTCCATACCAGGAAGCAGAAGGCCTCCCATTGATGCGATTGAGCCTTCCACACTTGGAGGGGCACTTCCACTTCGATGCGGAACCATGTCCTTCCGATTTAGTAAACTATCGAGCCGAGAGTGGCTTTTCAAGAGCATCCCAAGCTCCTGAGCCACACCATCCGCCGCCGAAGGAGGAATCGGAGCCATGCTATTTTCACCCATAGGGATTGCCCTTATACTATTTTCACTCATGGGCATGCCTCCACCACTTGCACCCATCATCCTCATCGGGCTTTCAGTTGTCATGTTTACTGGCATTTCTAACCACTTTCAAGGATCATCCAATCACGGAAAATTCGATTCCACCAGGCACCAATGCATATAAACCCATCATTTCTTTTCTATAAATGGAAAGCTTCACAACCAGAAAATTAAATTGAATTCCCTGCCAATAAAACGACGAAATTGTTTCTTGTACATTTGTGACATAAAACACGAGAGAGAATGATCAATGAAGCATCTCTCGAGAGGGTTCAAGTCTTCAATTGCTATGTATACATATGCACACACACATTCACAAAAGCCATACAAGCACAAAAGAACATAAAGCAAATAATTACTACTTTGGGAATATGGCACATCAGCAAGCTCCAACCCTGGCCAAACATTACATGAATTTTTTGCTCAGGACTCGAATTCGGGTCCGAAACATTATGCTGAGAAGTGAAACACCAGTTCAAACTCCTACGCGAAGATTCACTTGGAATGGCTAAGTTGGAGCAGGTTTCCTACGCAAAGATTTGGTCGGGTGGAATTCGGGACAAGTTGAATGATGTGCACAAATTGCCCTCCGAGTTCTGAATTCTGGCAGAGACCATATATTCTTAATATATGGCCCCTTGGTAGAGCAAACGAGCAAGAGAAAAGGGTGGGCATATTTTGCAGCAACACAAAACAGAGTAATCCCGTTGAATTTGTGAGCAAATAAAAAAAAATCAAATATTCTTTGCTCAAAAAAAAAAAAAAACACAAAAGAGAAGGAGCTAGGAAAAAAAAAAATTTAATTCATTTAGACAAGGGAATTTGTTTCTGAAAACACACACACACACACATAGAGACAGAAACAGGGGGAGGGAGGGGTAGAGAGAGAGAGAGAGAGAGAGAGAGAGAGAGAGCATACCCATAAAGATTTTTTGATCAATGGAGCGGTGAAATCTGATCAGGTCTTTCACAATTAACAAGAAGAGAGAGAGAGAGAGAGATCCTCTGTTCTTTTTGACAGCCTGCTTGTAGGCAAGAAAAGGAAAACAGAGAAGAAAGAGGGGGGGGAGGGCTCTGAAAAACCCTTCTTCCGGAAGAAGAAGAAGAAGAAGCAGAGAAAGTAAAAATTAATTAATTAATTAAATAAAGGAAAAAGAAAATCAATCAAAAACGGAGAAGAAATAATATAAACCCACACACAAAAGAACACAAAGGAGAACGAGAGGGGTCGCTGAAGCGATCGTGGCCGTCGATCTCGAAAACGGATGGCTGAGATGGCCCTCCCCTGCTCCTCTTAAGCCCCCCCCCCCCCCCCCCCCCCTGGCTCTGTCTCTCTCTCTCTCCCGTTCGTTCTTCACGTCTTCCGTTTCTTCCTTTCTTCTTTAGGGTTTTCTCGCCGTCATCTGGCCGTCAGATTTGACGCCCCCTCGCCTGCTTTTTTTTTCTCTCTCTCTGCCTAAACCCAACCCTGCCGACGACGCCGCCTGTTGTCGCTGCTGCTGCTGACGCCGCCGTCGCGTGCTGCCGTCGTCGCCGTCGTCGTCTGCTGCCGCCGTCTGCCGTCTGCCGTCTGCCGACTGTTGCCTGCTCGCTGACGTCTGCAGACTGCCGCCGTCGTCTGCAACTGCTGTCTGCTGCCGCCGTCGTCTGCAACCGCTGTCAGCCGCCGTCTGCTGCCGCTGCCGACTGTCGCCGTCCGCCGTCGTCTGACGTTTAACGTCTGCCGCCGTCGCGTTTGCCGCCGTCGCCGTCGTCGTCGGTTCTTGGCCATCGCCGTCACCCGTCGCTGTTGTGGGTAGTTGTTGTCATCGGTGTCGACCGTCGCTATCACCTACACCTCCTACGGCGTCGTGACGAGAGAGTACAAATGTGCTTCTACACTTGTACCTAGCGCGCAAGACATCGATGCTCGGCTAAGTTTTTTTCTGCCCTTTTTGACTTTTTCTTTCGTTTATTCTTTGAATTACAACATGACTTCTCGACGAAACCATAAGGAAACACACGACGAAATGATAAGTAAGGAAGAATTTTTAGATGTCCTTAACCGGTTAGTAAAATTTGAAAAATGGGCGAAAGAAATTGAAGTTGAAAAACAAAAAGATAAGGAAGAAATAGAACTACTTTTTGCGGAAATAGCGAAACTTAAGGTAGACAATGTGAATCTCCGAAAACAAGTTAAGGACCTCGAGATATCTAGGGAAGATGGTGAAATATCTTCCCTAGAGGATATTAAGGACGAGATAAAAAAGGTAAAGAAGAGGTTAAAAGTGATATGGAATTAGCTAAAACTGGGTGGGTTGATGTAGTAAAACGTAATATAAAAAAGAACTAAAGGATGAAAACATTGTAAACACTACCCTCGAGGAAGAAAAATGCGTCAAGCTCGACGCCTAAATGTACGAGTTACTGGCTCAAGGAAGGGGCATCTCCGGATGAAGATGCACAAACATTAGGGAAAATGTTAGGGTACGAAGCCCTACCAATCACTAAAAT